>NC_053489.1:377468681-377571870 GCF_905171775.1 Rana temporaria
AGGGACAAGAGCCTCTTCCCGACAACCCTTGCCATTGGTTGTCGGGGTATGCGGGCGGGGGCTAATCGGAATCTGCGAGCCCCCTTTTAATAAGGGGGCCCCTAGATGCCGGCCCCCCACCCTATGTGAATGAGTATGGGGTACATTGTGTACCCCTACCCATTCACCTGGGGGAAAATGTAAAGTTAAAAAACACACCACACAGAATAAAATAATTTATTAATCAGCTCCGGGGCCCCCCCCTTTCTTCTTTAGCTCTTTTAGAAGGGGGGGTTTCTTCTCTCCCGATCTTCCGCCGGGGGCCCTGGACTTCGCCGATTTCTGCCGGGGGAGGGCGCCATCCCTCGGTCCTCTCCGGAGCCTTCCGCCGGGGGCCCCCACCCCATTTAAGCTCTTTTACATTGGGGGGGGGCATCCGGACTTCGGAGACTTATGCTGGGGGATGGCGCCTATCCCCCGGTCTTTCCGGTGCCTTCTGCCAGGGCTCCGGTCTTGTTCCTCGTCTTCTGCCGGGGGTGCGCCAACTCCCCGGTCTTTTCTCTGCTGTCTTCCCTCTTCTGCCTGTCTCCTCCGGGGGACAGGGCTTTCTTTCCGCTTCTTTCTTCTCTGTTCCATCTTCTGCCTGTCTCCCCCGCGGAGCCAGGGCTTTCTTCTCTGTTCCCTCTTCTGCCTGTCTCCCCTGCGGAGCCAGGGCTTTCTTTCCGCTTTCTTCTCTGTTCCCTCTTCTGCCTGGCTCCTCCGGGAGCTCAGGGCTTTCTTTCCGCTGTCTCCTTCCTTCTCTTCCATTCGATGTTGACACGACAAGGTTCCGCGCTGACATGCCGTGTGAGCAGCGGGCATCGACTTATATAGGGCAATGCCACCATGTGACCTCAACCCATGTGACATCACATTCCCTGAGCATGATGGGAATGTGATGTCACATGGGTTGAGGTCACATGGTGGCATTGCCCTATATAAGTCAATGCCCACCGCTCACACGGCATTCCAGCGCGAGACCTCGTCGTGTCAACATCGAATGGAAGAGAAGGGAGAAGACAGCGGAGACAAGCCCTGAGCTCCCGGAGGAGCCAGGCAGAAGCGGAAGGCACCGCAGAAGGCCAGAGGGTGGCGCCCTCCGGCGGAAAACGACGAAGCCCAGAGCCCTCCCACATAGGCAAGGAGCCTCATGACGAAGGGGGCTCCGGCAGAAAACAGCCCGGGGGGCTACAGCAGCACCCCCCCCCGGCAGAAAACGATGAAGCCTGGAGCCCTCCCACATAGGCAAGGAGCCTCATGACGAAGGGGGCTCTGGCACAAGACGGGGGGGGGGTAGGTGCACCCCCCGCAGAAACCGACCAAGCCCGGGGCCTAATGGGGAGGTGGTGGGGGGCCCGGCAGAAGACCCCCAGCTGACTAATAAATTAATTTTTAAATGTGTGTGGTGTATTATTTTTTTACATTTTTTTTCCCAGGTGAATGGGTAGGGGTACAATGTACCCCATACTCATTCACATAGGGTGGGGGGCCGGAATCTGGGGGCCACCTTATTAAAGATTCTGATAAGCCCCCCGCCAGGGTTGTCGGGAAGAGGCTCTTGTCCCTATCTACATGGGGACAAGAGTGCTGTGGGGTGGGGGGGCAGTGCCCCCCTCCCCCACAGCACACACTCCCCCATGTTGAGGGCATGCGGTCTGGTACGGCTCAGGAGGGTGGGGGGCGCTCGCTCGTCCCCGCCCCCATTCCTGCCCGGTCAGACTGCGTGCCTGGGATAAGAGCTTGGTCTGGATCTTGGGGGGGGGGGGCACGCTGGTTTTCGGCACGGGTTTAACCCCTTATGTTCCAGACCAAGTCTAAGAGCCTGGTATGCACCTGGAGGGGAATCCACATTATTTTTTTTATTTTTGGTCTGGAGATTTTTATTTTAAAAACTACGACAAAATTTAACATATAAACAAAATAACATAAAACAAACGACAGTCACAATACCACCACAAACTATTACCACCGACCTCCACCCTCCAAGAAAATAACTGCAAAGAAAGAAAAATAACATTAGAACGGGTATTTACAACAGGCTCACTGGTACAAGAAAAAGTCTTTATAGTCCATCATAAAAGCTTGTCCAGATCATTGCCAACAAAAAGAACAAAACCAACTTAAAACGGCTCACTGGTATAGTAGGGAAATATTAAAGTCCATAAAAACCACTACTGTCCAGATCATCGCCAACCCACAACACACCCCACCACCATAACAACAAAGACCTACAACCCACGTATGAGCGAGAACATGATAATCAGACATGTCTGTAGCCTTATTTCAAAAATAAACTATAAACTATAAACACAATCTAAGGGGGGTGAGAAAGGAAAGTTGCCCCTACCCATGGAGAGGGGCAGGGTCATGGCCTAAGGGGGCTGGAAGAGGAACCCCCTCCATAAATGGGCACACCTCTCAGGCCCAACCCTGCTCCTTTCCAGATCCCGCACCTTCACCAACTCCCGAAAGATATCGCCCACCACCTCATGCACAGACAGGATTTTGTCCCTAGTGGACACCAAACACTGAGCGTGCCAAGTGTAATAAAGCACAACTACGCTGACTAAATAAAGTGACGATAACTCAAAACCCCTGCGGACCCCGAAGTCACCATACACCCGCTCAGCATAGGTCAGGGCCGGAAGGCGGGGGTAGCCAATGGCACCCCCTACCCCCGTAAGAACCTCCATGTTGAAGGGACATTGGACCAGAAAGTGGTCCATGGTCTCCAATGTCCCTCCACATTCCCGTCGGGGACAGCCCCTGTCCCCTAGGTTCAGATACTTGAGATTTGCACGGACGTACAGTCGTCCATGGAACGACCTCCATGCAAGATCCCAAAACTTGTTCGGAATTCTGGAAGAATTCAAGAGGGCTAACCCCTCCCTGAGGACCCTCTCAGGACAGTCCCTTAACCACTTGCCGCCCGCCAATGACAAATTGACGTCGGCAAAGTGGTTGTAGAATCCTGACTGGACGTCATATGACGTCCTCAGGATTCTTAGCCGTTGCGCGCCCCCGGGGGCGCGCATCGCGGCGATCGTTGTTGCGGGGTGTCAGTCTGACACCCCGCAACACCGATCTCGGTAAAGAGTCTCTCACGGAGACTCTTTACCACGTGATCAGCCGTGTCCAACCACGGCTGATCACGATGTAAACAGGAAGAGCCGTCGATGGCTCTTCCTCACTCGCGTCTGACAGACGCGAGTAGAGGAGAGCCGATCGGCGGCTCTCCTGACAGGGGGGGTTCGCGCTGATTGTTTATCAGCGCAGCCCCCCCTCGGATCGCCACATGGACCACCAGGGATGCCCACTAGGGAAGGGCAAAACTTATAAAAAGGGGCAAAAATAAAGTAAAAAAAAAAAGCCTGAAAAAAAAAAAAAAAAAGTCTGAAAAAAAAAAAAAAAAGTCAGAAAAAAATAAATAAAAAAGATGCCAAAAAAAAAAGATGCCAATCAGTGCCCACAAATGGGCACTGACTGGCAACAAGTAAACAAGTAAATAATGCCGCCCCACAGTGTCCATCAGTGCCGCCCCACAGTGTCCATCAGTGCCACCACAGTGCCCATCTGTGCCGCCCATGAGTTCCCATCTGTGCCGCCCATGAGTGCCCATCTGTGCCGCCCATGAGTGCCCATCTGTGCCGCCCATGAGTGCCCATCACTGCTGCCCATCAGTGCCGCCTATGTGTGCCCATGAGTGCCGCCTATGTGTGCCCATCAGTGCCGCATGCCAGCGCCGCCAATCAGTGCCAACTCATCTGTGCCCGTCAGTACTACCTCGTCGATGTCCATCAGTGCCATCTCATCTGTGCCCATCAGTGCCACCATATCAGTGCCCGTAATTGAAAGAGAAAACGTACTTATTTACAAAAAAAATACAGAAAAAAATAAAAACGTAATTTTGTTGTTGCGCAAAAAAAAAAAAAATCGCAGAGGTGATCAAATACCACCAAAAGAAAGCTCTATTTGTGGGTAAAAAAGGAGGCCAATTTTGTTTGGGTACAGTGTAGCATGACCGCGCAATTGCCATTCAAAGTGCGACAGTGCTGAAAGCTGAAAATTGGCTTGGGCGGGAAGGTGTATACGTGCCCTGTATGGAAGTGGTTAAAGACAGGGGCTTCAAAATGTCCGAGGCCATGACCCTCAGGTACAGCTCACGCCGACCCAGAGAGCCCACCTCAAGGGCAGTTATCCGCCACTGCCTCAGTACCTTCAATGCCAGGGGGACGTAGGATGGGAGATACCCATGCAATCTCCTCAGATCGCCGGGCCTCCCCCCCTCCCCCCACCTCCTCAGGAACAGCAAGAGCCAGTCCTTGCATGAACATTCCCACCAGGAAGGCGCGTCCACAAAGATGGACTGCAAGTTGTACTTTACAAAAATGATGATGAAGAACACCACCGGGTTGACCATGTCCAACCCTCCTTGCCTTCGCTGGCGGTATGTGACCTCCCTCTTGATCAGGTTCAGTCTGTTTCCCCACAACAGCAGGAAGAACAGACCATAGACCCGAGCATAGAGAGATGCTGGCAAAAGACACACGTAGCTCACAAAGAGAAACTCAGGCAGTAAGTACGTCTTGACCAAGCATACCCTTTCCCTCAGGGAAAGTTTCCAACCTTTCTGTCAGGGCACAGACCTTTTACGGTCTCTTTCCCTAGTTGGTCCTGGGTGGAATCGAACCCAGGATCTCTCCATTGAAGGTCCAGCTCTTTTGTCTCTGAGCCACTGCTCAGTTCTATTCTGTGTGCTGTCCATTGGAGCCTGGTTCTGAAACCTGTACTTCTGTGGACCAATCAGTGGCCAGTGCGGCCTATTTAAGCCAGCCCCTTCCTGTTTGCTAATTGCTGGTTCGTTGTCAGCTTTACCCTGTGAGAGAACCGTGTAACCTGAATACCCTGACCTGTTTGACCCGGATTGGACCTTGACTATTCTCTGCCGTCTCCTACACTTGACCCCTGCCTGCTTATCGGATTTGCTGTTGTCTCCTGCCCCTTGACCTTGGCTTGCTCTCACGGACTTCCTCTGATCTCTCCAACTCCTGACCCACGGCCTGTGACCCGGATTTGCCTTGTTTCCTGTTGGTCCCTTCTGGACTTACCTGCCTGATCAACGACTGTCTCCAGTCCTCTGCACCTGCCCTGTTTTCGTCAGCTGCACCAAGTCTGCCTACCAGTTCCCGGCACCGGTGCCTCCTTGTGCCGTTCCTCCTCTGTTCTAACTCCAGGGAGTGGTCTGCACAGGGTCGCAAAGGTGAGCCGCCCTCAGCATCTCGGCCTCGGTGAGTACTACCTTAATGGTCCTGACACTTTCCAGGCCTTCACCTTCCGAGTGGCACTCACCAGCCTGCGCTCCCAATTTAGCTTGGGGTAATCACCCGGGCCGAAATGAATGCCAAGTACTCGAATCTCTGGTACGGGCGTGGGGAACACGTCCGGAAGGGGGAACTGCTCCCCCTCCTTCCCCATCCAGAAAACTTCACTCTTGTCCCAATTGACCAGCGAACCTGACGCCTCAGAGTAGCACCCGATCTGGGATTCCACATAATGGGCCTCCTCACGACCAGATACCACCACCGAGACGTCATCCGCGTAGGCCACGACCCTCACTGCCGAAACCGCACCCCCGACAGGTCCCACCGGAACCCCCCCAAGACGCTCGCAGTCTAGCCTCCTTACGAAGGGGTCAACCGCAAAGACGTACAGGAGGGGGCTCAACGGGCAGCCCTGCCGGACACCAGAGTCCACAGCAAAGGCCCGACCCACCCAACCGTTAACAAGAGGGAAGCTCTCAGCTCCCCTATACAATACCTGTAGCCAATCAACAAATTGATCAGGCAGACCGTATCTCCTCAGAAGCAGCCAAAGGTACTCATGGTTCACCCGATCAAACGCCTTAGCCTGATCCAGTGAAAGCAGATACCGCTCGCTGCCATCAGCCCTGCACCTTTCCACAGCCTCCCGGACATTCAGGACGGCACCAAAAGTGCCCCGGCCAGGAATTGTGCAGTGCTGAGAGGGAGACAGCATCCTGCCCGCCAAAGCAGACAGACGTGTAAACAAGATCTTTGCCAGTATCTTCCTATCTGTGGTAAGAAGGGCGATCGGACGCCAATTCTCCACCACAGACGGGTCTTTTCCCTTTGACAGAAGGATCAGAGCTGACCTTCTCATTGAGGGAGGCAGCAGGCCATAGGCCAAACATTCACGGTACATGTCCCTCAAATGAGGAGCCAAGAGGCTCTTAAAGGTTTTGTAAAACTCTGCCGTGAGTCCATCGGGCCCAGGCGACTTTTTAGATGCTAAAGAGCTGATAGCCTGCTCGACTTCAGCTACCGAGATCTCTTCTGTCAGAGTCAGGAAGGTCAGACCCCACTTCCAGTGGGGTCTCATCAAGGAATACCCTGACTTTCTCCATGTCTAGAGGCCGCTTCTTCAGGAGGTCTGAAAAGTGGTCTCTGACGACACCCAGGATCCCCAATCTGGACAGGACCAGAGATCCCGAGGCATCCTTCAGGCCGTGTACGACCTTCAAACTCGCCGCCTCACCACAGCTCCTGTAGGGATCAGGAGAGATAAACTTCCCATAATCCCTCTCAAAAACCAGGGAGGCGAGACGGTCGTACTGACACTCCTTCATCTGCGCCTTCAGACCGGATATCTGTTCCCGAGAGCCCCCAGAGGACACCAGGCGGTCAAGCTGCCTGCGTAGTCTCTGGTAGGCCTGGTACTTGGAAGCTGCCCTGTACCCAGAGATTTCCCGGAAAAAGTCACCAGACCTCTTTTTAACTACTTCCCACCATTCAAGGCGGGAGCAGTTGCCCTCAAGGAGCGAGGTCTGGTCCAGGAAGAAAACCTCATAGGCTTCCCTAACCTCAGGATCCTCCAGTAGCGACCCATTCAGGCGCCACAAACCCCTCCCTTTCTGAGGAGTGTCGGCGACATTCAGGGCCACAGATACCATACAGTGATCGGAGAACTCCACCGACTGCAGCTCTGGAGCTGAGCAAGCAGAGTCCCCCTTTAAAAAAAACCTATCTAATCTACTCTTAGAACTACCTCGGGAAAATGTGAAACCAGTGAGGTTGGGGAGGTGACGAACGTGCACATCCACCAACCCGGCCTCCCTCACTACGCTATTCAAAAAAGTACTATCATATCCCAGAGGGTTGGCGGCACCTGCCCGGTCTTTGGGCCTAGTGATCATATTGAAGTCACCACCAAAGATCACCTGCTGGGATGTAAAAAGATAAGGCTTAACCGCCGTAAGGAGGCTCTTCCTCTCCCTCTTAGTTTGAGGCCCATAAAAATTAATGAGCCGGAGGAATTGCCCCCTCACGACAGCGGTGGACGCTGTCGTGAGGGGGCAATTCCTCCGGCTCATTAATTTTTATGGTGGTGGACACCAGACATCTACCAATCTCCACTTCAATCACTCGCCGGCAAGCCACCGAACCAGTCTTAAAAAGGACCGCAACACCACTGCAGGGCTCGGCCAGACCAGAGGGAGGGCCCACATCTCCACTCCCTCTTTGCTAGATGCATCTCTGCCACAGATGCCAGCCAGGTCTCCTGCAAAAACAAAATGTCAGCTTCAACACGGCTGAGAAAATCAAAGGCCATAAAACAAGCTCCTGCAGAACGAATACTTGCGACATTAATGGTCGCAAGCCGTATTGGAGAGGGTACCGCCATCAAAATGATTGAAAGGGTCACGTTCTGCTTCATACTACATAATACATAAACCTATAAACATATTTACACTTCCTCCTCCCCCTCGGAATCCGAGGAGGAGAGGACACTGAACGGGTTCCCCAGGGACACCCCACTTCGTGCCCCTGGGGGAACCCCACCCTTCGCAAGGAGCTTCCCGCCCCCAGATTTATTAGCCTGCCCCTTCTTCCTCCTATGTCTGACTTGCTCCCACTCCTGCCATTTCTCCGAGGTGACAACACCACCCCCCTCCTCAGACCCGCTGCTCGAGACCTCCTTAGCCCTCTTATGCGAGGCCCGAGCAGCATCCGTCTCCATGGCCATAGCCCTGGGTCCAGAAGGGGGGGGGATAGGAGAGGCAGGAGGGGGGCCAGAGACAGGGGGGAACCAGATCTTACTGCATGGGAGGAAGAAGGGGAAGGGGGGGGCGGGACTTGGGAGGGGGGGGACGAGGGGGGGGATTTTTTTTTAGGGCCAGGTGATGGGAGGGGGCAAGTAGGTGGGGGGGGAAGGGGGATGGGGATTGGCTCTGCAACAAAAGGAGGGAAAGGCCAGGGCCCCGGATCCTCAGACCCAGGACCTCCCGACTCCTCCCCACCGGCTCTGCCTTCCGGAGGATCGGGAGCCTCCTGGCCAACTGAGCCTGTGTCTCCCGGGGGGGAGCCCCTCGCCCATGCCTGCTCCGCCTTCTTTAAGGCTGCGGGCCTGTTGGTCCCTCCGAAGAGGCATTAGGGGCTCCAGGATCCCCACCCCCCGGCCATCACTCGCCGGGGGGGCTTCGGCCGCTCCCGGCCCAGGAGGTCCCCCCCCTGAGGAAGAACCCCGATATGCTTTGGGGCACCTGCTAAACGGGTGCCCCATCTCACCACACAAGTTGCAGCATATCTTCCCACATGACTCGGACAGGTGGCCAAACTCGTGGCACCGGCCACATCTGACCACCGTGCAGTCCGAGCTCATGTGGGTCGGGCTGCCGCACTTGAAGCAACGACGGAGCTGTCCCGGGTAGAAGGCCAGGATCCGGTCTCTGCCCAGGAAGGCGCTGCCAGGGAGGTGGGCAACACTGTTGCCCTCCCTCTTAAGCCGGATCCTGGCCAACCAAGCCCCGGTCCAGACCCCGCGATCATCAAGGTTCTTCCTCAGGGGGGTCTGCAACTGCCCGTACCTCCCAAGCCAGGTGGCAATGTCCTCCGGAGGGAGCGACTCATTCCTCACCAGGATGGTGATGTTCTTAACCTCCTCCTGCCTGGAGATGGGAATGAGCCTGTACCTCTTCCAAGGGTCAACGCCCCTCACCAACCCAAAGCTGGTGATGAAGCGTTCCATACACACGGGAGTGACAAAACTTATATCAAACTCCCGTGTGTTGGTGGGATGGATGACAGCAAAAAGGTCACCCACCCCAAAACCCAAGGAGAGTACCAGGCCCACCACCTCACCTCGGGCGGGGCAGGGGTCCGGACCCTCGTACCGAAGCTGGAGAACATTCCTACGCCTCCTCTCTGGACCACCTGTACCCCTCGTCCACGCCGACCCCTGCGTCCTCTCCTGGTCAGCAGGGGGGGCGCGGAAATTCTGGGCGCCAAACCGGCTGTACAGGTGGTCCAGAGGGGCACGAGAGCCCGCCACCTGGGCGAAAGAGCGACCCCCCTTTAGGGCAGACAATAAGTTGGCCTCCGGAGACCCCCGAAAGATGTTCTCCGGAAGCGGGGCACCCCCCTCAGCACCCCCAGAAGTGGGGGGGACGGGGGGGCCCCCATCCCTGCCGGTGGTGTTGCACCCACCCCCGCTGAACTACCCTGACCACCCTGACCCACCACCCTTGGCCTGACTACAGGCTCCTCCCCCCCTACTCGGTGTAACATCATCTTTCACATTATCACCAAAAATTGGGCTAACTTTAGTGTTTTGTTAATTTTTAACCACTTGAGCCCCAGACCATATTACTGGTCAATGACCAGGCCAGTTTTTGTGATTCGGCACTGCGTCGTTTTAACTGACAATTGCGCGGTCGTGCGACGTGGTTCCCAATCAAAATTGTCGTCCTTTTTTTTTCCCACAAATAGATTATTAAATGTGCGTGTTCACTTCTGACTGTAAGGATAGGGGCATTTTAATTATTATTATTTATTTTTGTTACGTAATAATTCACTAAGACCTCCCCTTCAGGCTGGAAAGCATGAGTTCAGGGGAAAAAAAAAAGCTCTCATGCCATTGCAGCTTTGTTCCTACATGTGTGATGAACTGAGTCTGCTCAGACACTTAGAAAAAAATTACCTTTTTTTTGAAAAGGTGAAAATCACTTGGATGCTCATAGAAGCTTGGTTGGGTTAATACCAGGTGTAAGCACTTACAAGCTCACTCAAACTAGAGACTGAAATTTGTTCATGTGATTTCAATTGCTTCATTACTAGTACATGTTATAAAAAGCGTGGATCGATCAGTCCTCAGCTGCCCTCATAGGGGCAGGCAAACAGAAATGTGGTTTGTTGCATGTTTTTTTTTATTTTGCCAATGGTTTTTGTTTATTTTTAAATGATGTTCACTTTGATGTATTTGTCTCTGCTGCCTTATTTTATGAAAAATTTGTGAAGATGTTGCAACGTTAAACCTATGTTTATTTTGATTTTTGAAATGTATTTTTGTTTGTGTGTTTGTTTGTTTGTCTTTTTTTGCTTTCCTTGTTTTGTTGACCAATAAAAATTACTTTAAAATTTAAGTTTTGTTTTTTGTTACTTTTTCATGCTACATATTTTGACAGCTGCAGCTGAAATAGGTTTGGGCCTAACAAATTATGTGTGATTTTTGTCTAAGCTTCTTTCCTGGTGTGTAATCATGAAATGTTTGCCATGTTTATTCTCCATGACTTTAAAGACAAAGTGGTAAGTATTTTCTTTTTACTGCAGTGATCCTCAGCCCTCAAGTACCCCCAACAGGACATGTTTTGTGGATTTCTCTTATCAAGAATTGCTGTCCAGACTGTCTTTTAAAGCACATGTGCAAGATGAAGGAAAACCTGCAAACACGGCCTGTTGGGGGGGGCTATTGGTGGACAGGCTTGAAGTGCTGATTTACAGCACTGTGCTTAAATCTAGCGCAAGGCAATCCTATTCTAATTGTGGGTGTTTGAGGGAAGCCAAGTGAGTGTTAGAACCCCTGCTTGTGTTTTTTTTGGGTTGAGCTTTGTGTCCCTTTTCTTAAAATTGGCTTCACTTCCTGTCACACAGCTGAACAGGAAGTGAGGTTAAAACCCTACCAGTGTCTTTTCTTGGGGACACAGGTCAATCTAACTAGTGTCCCCATTAAGCAAATTGCACTCCAGCACTGCTGTGTACACCCCAAATCATGGGTCTTCAAACTACGGCCCTCCAGTTGTTCAGGAACTACAATTCCCATCATGCCTAGTCATGTCTGTGAATGTCAGTGCATTACAAGGCCTCATGGGATGTCTAGTTCTACAACAGCTGGAGGGCCGTAGTTTGAGGATCCCTGCCCCAAATTATTATTTGGTTTGGGGTTTAGTAAAGGCAAAGCCACTCTGCAGTACAAGCATAGTTGCTGAAAATCAGAGAGGAAGCACTCACGGTTTTAACATACAATCCTGTAGAAGCAAAGTTGTTTTGTATTCTTCCTTGCTTGTCCACTTGTAGTGCAAAGTGGATTTGTCAGAGACTGCATACATACCACAGGAGATGGTCAGAGACTGCCTACACGATACAAGAGATGGTCAGAGACTGCATACACGATACAAGAGATGGTCAGAGACTGCATACACGATACAAGAGATGGTCAGAGACTGCATACATGATACAGAAGATGGTCGGAGACTGCATACGTGGTACAGGAGATGGTCAGAGACTGCAGACGTGGTACAAGAGATGGTCAGAGACTGCAGACATGGTACAAGAGATGGTCAGAGACTGCAGACATGGTACAAGAGATGGTCAGAGACTGCAGACATACTACTGGAGATGGTCAGAGACTGCAGACATACTACTGGAGATGGTCAGATAGAAGGATGACCTCCGGCGTGTTTGCACAGCCCACGTGCAGAGCCTCCCAGGAAGTTGGCACTGTGCTGCACTAATCACAGGCAGCAAGACATTTCCCGATCTCTGCAGCTGCACAATGGGACAATGTCTCACTGCCTGTGATTAGCGCAGTGCTGACTTCCTGGTGGGCTCTGCACATGGGCTGTGTGAAAACGCTGGAACTCATCCTTAGTCAGAGATAGGGGTGCAACGGATCGTCACCGATCCGTGATCCGAATGGACCACCCCGTTCGGATCGGCACACCACGCGATCCGCGGAGCGCTCCGAGGCCTCGGTCACAGGAAAGTCCCTGGCTTCGGCCTAGCTCCGGAGCGGCGGCCATCTTGCTCCACCCCAGTGGAGACAGCGTGACACTCCTCAGCGCGCCGACTACAGACCCGGGAACTGTAGACATGTGGAGACAGCATCTCCGAGATCTGCACCTGCCGGTAGGAGACACCATCACCCGGGGAGCATGGCTGTTTGTGCTGAGCAGAGGAGGGGGACACCCAGTGACACCGGAAGAGGGGGACACCCAGTGACACCAGAAGAGGGGGACACCCAGTGACACCAGAAGAGGGGGACACCCAGTGACACCAGAAGAGGGGGGACACCCAGTGACACCAGAAGAGGGGGGGACACCCAGTGACACCAGAAGAGGGGGGGACACCCAGTGACCCCAGAAGAGTGGAGGGGGACCCCAGCAGAGAGGAGGGGGGACCCCCAGTGACACCGGAGAGGAGGGGGGGACCCTCAGTGACACCGGAGGGGAGGGGGACAACAGTGATACTAGAGTAATTATAGTGATTAGGGGCAAGCGGACATCTTGTTACACCCAAAGTTGTTTTAGATTCAGTTATTTTCAACACAAAATGGAGCTTATGTGCTTAAATACAGTATATGTAAATCTGACAAGACTGTTTACATGTTTAATATTAAAAGCCGCAGCAAACCTTACATGTTTGCTAATGTGACAGAACACCTCTGATTTTCAAACATGTAAGGTTTGCTGCGGCTTTTAATATTTAACATGTAAACAGTCTTGTCAGATTTACATACTGGCCCAGATTCAGGTAGATTTGCCCATTACTTACACATGAGCTGCTCAGCTGAATTTCTCTGCGCTGGAGCAATTTTGCCAAATTGCCACCTGATTCAGGAATCGTTTGTTCAGTTAATTTGCTCCTGTTTAAGGCAAAGCTGAGGGCGCAAGGCCGTGCAAGTCAAAGTGGGTGTGCCCCTATGTAAATGAGGAATTTTCGGCTCAGCAGAGGTTTGCGCCGGGCGCGCGCATGCGCAGTTAGAGCGCTGACGTCTGCGCATGCGTCAAACTGCGCCTAGCCTAATTTCAGGGCAAATCCTGCTCAGCTGCTTGCACTGAGCAAATAAATAGGAGCAGACTTGCGCAGGTTCTTTGCTGAATTTCATCCTGCTTTTTCCAACCCCCCCTGAGCAAGGAAATTCAGCCCATTTGCAAGACATGGCACCTCCCAAAGGGACCAAAAAAAGGAAGGCCAACTTTGTGGCTGCGGAGATGGACATCCTAATTGCTGCACTCCAGCAGCATAAGGAAGTCCTATATGGTGCCCAGCGGGCAAACACCACCATTGCCCAAAGGAGGGCTATATATGAAGCCATTGCCCTGGACATCAATGCCCTGGGTAATGAAGTGCGTACCTGGGATGACATCCAGAAGAAATTAAACGATATGAGGCGCAGGGTCCGGGATAAACTGGCTCTTATCAGGAAACATACCGGTGGCACGGGAGGTGGGCCGCGATGTATGATCCGGCTCAATCAGGAGGAGCAGCTTATTGCCCAAACATTCGTGCAGGAGCAGGTGGAGGGACTTGAAGGGTACGACTCCACTGTTGGGAACTTGGGGACTGGTAAGTTATTTTTCTTTCATATCTGCTGTGCATCATGGGAGGGGGTACAAGTGAACATATTTGTGGGTAGAAGTGAAGATGTAAGTATTATTTTTCTTTCATATCTGCTGTGCATCATGGGAGGGGGTACAAGTGAACATATTTGTGGGTAGAAGTGAAGATGTAAGTATTATTTTTCTTTCATATCTGCTGTGCATCATGGGAGGGGGTACAAGTGAACATGTGAGAAGTGTGTTGCACCAGCAAAATATTTCGTTTTGGTGTCATCCACAGGTGGTGATGAGGAAGAAGAAGCTGGGCCGTATTCGGCTGCGGCTCGACCCAGCCCATCCAGACCAGAGCCAGGGGTCCAGTCAGGCCCCATGGACATTCTGGCTATGCTGGTCCAGGAGGAGATCATACCGGGGACAAGTATGGAGGAGCAAGTTGTTTTGGAGGAGGATTCCTTTTTCCTCATCCAGGAGGACTCTGGCTCCTCCAGGAGGATACCACCATCCCTGTGCAACCCACCACCCCCCGGCCCAGCACGTCATCCCCCTCCAGGGCAAGCCCCTCCCTTGTGGACCCCTCCCCTTCTCCCTCTGTCCGTGGCCGAGCCTCTCCTCCCAGGAAGGCTCTGTCCAAAACGAGGCATATACCCTCCAGCCTCCGTGACGGTCTGCTGGAGGAGCAGGCCCTGCAGACCCGCCATATAGGGGCCATGGTGGGAGAGGTGCGTCGTCTGGCGGACAGCATGGCATCCACCTCCACCTCTATGCAGCATGCCCTCACCCTGCATGCGGACCGGGACAAACATGTCGCACAGAGCCTGGGGGAAATTAGTGGCAACTCTAAGGCCATAGTCACCTGCTTGGTGGCTCAGGAGACCACACCAGCTTTATTAAGCAGGATGACAGGCAGGGTGGAGGCCAATACCGCTGCTGTGCAGGCCAACACCGCTTCAGTGCAGGAGGAGGCGAGAATTACCCGCCGGCATCAGCGGGATACCACCACCCGCC
This sequence comes from Rana temporaria, assembly GCF_905171775.1. Classification (NCBI taxonomy): domain Eukaryota; kingdom Metazoa; phylum Chordata; class Amphibia; order Anura; family Ranidae; genus Rana; species Rana temporaria. The sequence continues at coordinate 377,483,338 of NC_053489.1, forward strand.
AAACAAAGGACCAACACCATCCTTGCCCGCCTGGCCAACGCCATGGAGGGCATGCAGCCACCACCTGCAAGGAGTGTGGAAGTAGGGGTTGATGCCCCCCCCCCCCCCCCTCCATCCCCACCCCATGCCTCCTCCGCACCACGGAGATTGAGGAGCCGGAGACGGGGCACCCTTGGCCCAAAGAAAAAAACAAAAAAATTATTTAATGTATACATTTTTTTTTCCCACAGAATATGATTTTTTTATTATTTTTATATATGCTCAGGATATGAGTTTTTTTTTTTTTTTATATGCTCAGGATATGAGTTTTGATATTTATTTGTAGTCCCTACACACGGTGAGGAGTGTATACTACAGTGTGACTGGTGTGTGAATGGGGGGGGGGGGTGGCACTCCTGCTGGAAAAGGGGTGTCACCCTCTGCCATGTGAAAGGTGTATGAATGGACAGCAACATAATTGGAGCCTTGACGCGGCGTTGCTGCTCCCTAATACCATGGGGTATTGTTGGGTCTAATCCAATTTGGGGTGCATGTGTCGGGTGTGTGCTAGGGACTACAGTGGTGTGCATACATGCATTATACTTGTGACAAGATCAGGGTGTGTTTAATGTGCAAAGAGACGTTCCACAAGACCATTCCGGATTGCTCTTCCCTCAGAAGATCCGATAGTGTTTCTTGGGGGGGGGGGGTTGCGTGGTTCGGGGGTAAGGTCATTGCGTAGCTCAATGTGCATGCCCCTTCTTTGAGCTAAATTGTGGAGAATACTACATGCCCCTACGATTTGGCATACAAAGTTGGGTGAATACAATAGGGTTCCCCCTGATTTATCCAGACATCTGAATCGAGATTTAAGGATGCCAAATGTGCGCTTCACCACCGCACGGGTACGTGCATGGGCTTCGTTATATCTTTCCTCTCCTGGTGTTTGAGGGTTACGAAATGGGGTCATCATGTGAGGTCCCAGGGCATATGCAGAGTCACCTGGAAGGGAAAAGACAGGAGGATGTTAGTCGTGCATGTGCCCCTTGTGATGTCTGCATCATGGGGGGGGGGGGGCAGTCATACCTGACACCCATGTCACTCACCAATCAGCCAGCTGTCTCCATACATGTTCTGGTCAAACTCGGTTGGGATGGGGCTGTGTCGGTAAATAAAACTGTCATGGCTTGACCCTGGGTGTTTGGCACGGACATGCCATATGAGGCCATGTGCATCCACAATCATCTGCACATTTATCGAATGCCAATGTTTCCTGTTGCAGAAGATATGCTCGAGGAGCCGGGGCGTAGTGCCACATGGGTACAATCTATTGCACCCACAGTGCGTGGAAATCTGGCTAATGCATAAAAATCACTGATTGCCTTCTGCCGCAGGTCAGCCGTGGTTGGTTTGATAAATTGTGTGCCCATTCGTCTGAGTATTGCAGGGATCACTTGGTGCACACACCTGCTCATGCTGGATTGGGACATCCCCGCCACCACTCCACCTGTGCGCTGAAATGAGCCAGTTGCCAAAAAATGAAGGGTTGCCACTACCTTCACCAGTGGCTGCACTGCCTGTCCCCGATGGGTCGGGCTGCTGATGTCATCCTGCAGGATTGTTACCAACTCAAGGATGACCTCAGGGCTAAAGCGAAACATGCGATACACCTCAGTATCAGTCATCTGAAAAAGGTTGTAGCGCCCTCTGTAAATCCTCTCCCGTGCCCTCCTACGAGTCGGCTCAGTCAATAGAATATCAAGAACCATAGCTGCCCCTGGCATGTTGGTGCACAGATGTGAGGTCCCGAAAATGTGGGTGCTCTGCTTGTTCAGCTCGTCTGTCTAGGTGCTGCTGAAGTTGCGCGCTCCTTCAGATGACATTTGGCCATCTTTTGCTAACTTGCCCCTGCTTTTAGCAGGAGCAAGTTTGCCCAGGGAAAAAAGCTTGCGCGCTTCCAGCGCAAGATGCGCATCACACGCGCATGTTTCTGAATCATCGGCAGTACCTAATTTGCATATTCGCTGAGGGAATTCCATGAAGGCGCAACTTACACCCCGCGCAAAATTGCGCGAAAATTGCGCAGGAGGAGCTAGGCTGCGTGCGCGGGAAAATGGCCGCATTTCTGGCTTAACTGGTTTACAGAATCAGCGGCAAATTTGCATGGGAGCAAATCAGTACTTGCGCGGCGCAAATCACACTTGCTCCCGCGCAAGTGCTTCTTGAATCTGGGCCACTGTATTTAAGCTCATAAGCTCCATTTTGTGTTGAAAATAACTGAATCTAAAACTCTGTTGGGTGTAACAAGATTAGTCTTTTTTTTTTTTTGCTGATCCGAAAAATGATCGATCCGTGACTCCTGATTTCGAGGATCGATCCGATCCGTGAGTTTTTTGATCCGTTGCACCCCTAGTCAGAGACTGCAGACATGGTACAGGAGATGGTCAGTGAGTGTGCGGACATAATTGGGCTGAAATTGCACAGAACGCACAGCGTGTTCCTGTGTTTTTCAGTGTGAACCTGGACCTGTGACCTGGAACCCACACTTTGCTAACTTGCCTGGAAAGGGGGCATTAGTATGGGCACCTGGAGCAATTTGCCACATCTCTTGTGGGATGCCAAGGGCCACCCCCTCTGTGGCAGACAGCATCTTTAATTTGGGGGGGGGGGGGGGGATATGTGCTAAGGGGGTGGATTTCATATCCAAGCCCCCTTGCAGCATACGTCATAAAGTGCCCCCTAGAACATATCCTCTCCTCCAAAATCTCTCAAAGTAAACTGTAGGCATGACCCCCTCTGGAAGGCTCACTTACTTTGCATTAGGACATGTGTCATCTTGTCAGACGAGCAGCTTTTCTCTGCAGCAGCGTGGTGAGCCTCCTTCTCCTCCCCCTCCTCCTCTGTGTGTAGACAGGAAACACCACACAATTGCCTAATTAGAGAGCCGCCTCTGCACACAGCGCTGCTCCGGGACTCCTTTGCTCTAGCCTGTCCCTCTGGTGCAGCGCTGTGTGACTGTGTGCAGCGGAGGGGCGGGGCTCAATGGAGATGGGAGCCCGGAGCATTGAGAGGAGCAGCTGACCTCCGTGGAGCGGGAGGATGGCGCTGGCCTGGTCTCGGCGGGGACACTGTGGAGCGGGAGGATGGCGCTGGCCTGGTCTCGGCGGGGACACTGTGGAGCGGGAGGATGGCGCTGGCCTGGTCTCGGCGGGGACACTGTGGAGCGGGAGGATGGCGCTGGCCTGGTCTCGGCGGGGACACTGTGGAGCGGGAGGATGGCGCTGGCCTGGTCTCGGCGGGGACACTGTGGAGCGGGAGGATGGCGCTGGCCTGGTCTCGGCGGGGACACTGTGGAGCGGGAGGATGGCGCTGGCCTGGCCCCTGAGCAGAGACTGGATGATGGTCGATGACGATGAAGCCACAAACAGCCGAGGTAGGAGGAGGACGGATCCCATCCGAACTACATTACGCTGTATGTGGAGTGCCGAGTGGGGGTGCTGTCTGTGTGGTGTGTGTGAGAGTCAGGTGGGTCAGTGTGTCAGGTAAGGGGGGTCAGTGTGTCAGGTGAGGGGGGGGGGGGGTCAGTGTGTCAGGTGAGGGGGGGGGGGTCAGTGTGTCAGGTGAGGGGGGGGGGTCAGTGTGTCAGGTAAGGGGGGGGTCAGTGTGTCAGGTAAGGGGGGGGTCAGTGTGTCAGGTAAGGGGGGGGTCAGTGTGTCAGGTAAGGGGGGGGTCAGTGTGTCAGGTGAGGGGGGGTCAGTGTGTCAGGTGAGGGGGGGTCAGTGTGTCAGGTAAGGGAGGTCGTCAGTGTGTCAGGTAAGGGGGGGGGGGTCAGTGTGTCAGGTAAGGGGGGGGTCAGTGTGTCAGGTAAGGGGGGGGGGGGGTCAGTGTGTCAGGTAAGGGGGGGGGGGTCAGTGTGTCAGGTAAGGGGGGGGGGTCAGTGTGTCAGGTGAGGGGGGGGGGTGTCAGTGTGTCAGGTGAGGGGGGGGGGGGGTGTCAGTGTGTCAGGTGAGGGGGGGTGTCAGTGTGTCAGGTGAGGGGGGGTGTCAGTGTGTCAGGTGAGGGGGGGTGTCAGTGTGTCAGGTAAGGGGGGGGTCAGTGTGTCAGGTAAGGGGGGGGGTGTCAGTGTGTCAGGTGAGGGGGGGGGGTGTCAGTGTGTCAGGTGAGGGGGGGTGTCAGTGTGTCAGGTGAGGGGGGGTGGTCAGTGTGTCAGGTGAGGGGGGGGTGGTCAGTGTGTCAGGTGAGGGGGGGGTGGTCAGTGTGTCAGGTGAGGGGGGGGGGGTCAGTGTGTCAGGTGAGGGGGGGGTCAGTGTGTCAGGTGAGGGGGGGGGGTCAGTGTGTCAGGTGAGGGGGGGGGTCAGTGTGTCAGGTGGGGGGGGGGGGTCAGTGTGTCAGGTGAGGGGGGGGGGGTCAGTGTGTCAGGTGAGGGGGGGGGGGTCAGTGTGTCAGGTGAGGGGGGGGGTCAGTGTGTCAGGTGAGGGGGGGGTCAGTGTGTCAGGTGAGGGGGGGGGGGGTCAGTGTGTCAGGTGAGGGGGGGGGGGGTCAGTGTGTCAGGTGAGGGGGGGGGGGTCAGTGTGTCAGGTGAGGGGGGGGGGTCAGTGTGTCAGGTGAGGGGGGGGGGGTCAGTGTGTCAGGTGAGGGGGGGGTCAGTGTATGTGTCAGGTGAGGGGGGGGTGAGTATGTGTCAGGTGAGGGGGTGTTACGGAACCATGAACCAGACGTACAACAAGAGATAAGTGAAAATAAGAAGGCTTTATTGAAAATCACAACAAAAACCTGGGGAATGCCCAGGGAAAAACCAAGCCTACTTACCGACCAGCTTGCAGAGAACCAATTAACCTGTCTACAGTATGCGTTAAAAACAGGGGTTCGGTCCGCACGCATTTGCAAACGCATGCGTGAGCCACAGAGCCACGCCAAGGCACCCTGCAATATCTGTGGTCCTAACACTAAACAATGAGCGTCCCCACAGTGGAGGCACATGCATTTTAATGGATAGACAGGGGCAGGTGAACTGAAGGGAAGCCACCCCTCCTTTAAAGGTACAAGAGCACACCAAGCACCCAGCATGTAGCACAATGGCTGCAAAGGTGTTGGTGCACTGATGGACCAATATAAACACCACAGGTGAAGCATAAACATGTCCACTGCCCCCATCTATAGCTGGCCATAACAGTAAGTAGCATTGGAAGGCTAAAGCAGATAACAACAAAAACCTGGGGAATGCCCAGGGAAAAACCAAGCCTACTTACCGACCAGCTTGCAGAGAACCAATTAACCTGTCTACAGTATGCGTTAAAAACAGGGGTTCGGTCCGCACGCATTTGCAAACGCATGCAAAAATCAAGCTGTAAAGCAAAAGTCCAAAGGGATGGTGAAACAGAGTCTTGCAAAGCCAGAGGTCAGGAACCAGAAGGGTAGTCGGACGAAGCCAGGATCAGGAACCAGCAGGGAAGTCAGACGAAGCCAGGATCAGGAGCCAGGATCAGGAACCAGCAGGGAAGCCAGGATCGGAACCAGAAGCAGCAGCAGTCATAAAAGCATGTGAACACAGGAGGACCAAGCAAGGAACTGAACCCACAGACCTCCTATATATATGAGCCAGGCATCCAGCTCCTCCCAGTGGGAAGGAGGAGCCGCAGGGTGGGAGGCTACAAGAGTCCCAGAAACCAAGATGGCCACCAGCACATGTCAAACGAAGGAGACAGGTAAGACCATGACAGGGGGGGGGTCAGCGCAAAATTGGGATTCGCCTAGGGTGTGAAAGATCCTTGCACCGGCCCTGCCTGCGTTTGGGGTTAACTTAACATTGAATGAATGACTTGTATAGCGCAACTCATGCGAACTGAATCGCCTCTGGGCGCTTTTTCCAGCCAGAGTCACAACGGCAGTGTGGTGTGAGTGCGGTGCTGGAATCACACATGGAACGCTGGCTTCCTGCATTGTGGTGTGAAGGGGCCCTCAGGCCTTCTGCCCCTTTCACACTAAGACCCCTTTCACATTAGTGGACCCTTCGTCCGTTTATTACAAGTAGGGTTGCCATCTGTACGGGTTTCCCCTGGACAGTACGGGTCTGGAATCATGTGCCCGGGTTTTGTACTGCCTGTAACCCGGGCACATGATTTAGCCCAGAACAGGGGCAGACCATCCAGACAGGTGGCACCATCAGCACACCCTTCAGTATGAAACAGCAGCAGTGGTGGCATTGTAATGAATACACTGTGTGCCTGCGGCAGGGGCGGACTGGCCCAGGTGGAAAAGTGGAGATTTCCCCCCGGGCCGCTTACGTTATCTTTAAAAAAGGCCGTGGCGCTGGCTGTCTGTAAATTTATTTTTATTTTTTTACTATAACTCGGCCACGGCGGCCGCCGATTGGCTGACTGCTGCACTGCATCGTGGGAGTTGTAGTTTGTAGTTCGGCCTCCGCGGCCGCCGATTGGCTGGCTGTCTGCTGCACAGACTGTGCTGCATTGTGTGAGTTGTAGTTTGGCCGCGCTGAAGTTAAGGAAGTTATCAGCGCAGCAAACAACTCCCACCTCCCAGGAGTCTCAGGCAACCAGGCAGGCAGGTCATGTGACATGACCTGACTCATGTGGCACGTCAGGGGAGGGACACAGTACGAGCAGGCTGGGGCTGGCTGCAGGTAGACATGACAGAGAGAGCGAGAGAGAGACTGAGACTGAGAGGCTGCAAAGGTAAGATGTGATGACCTGCCTCTGTCAAAACATTATTACTGTATAGTCTGTATCCCCTTCATTCAGTAGTATGCATCGCATAGGAGCCGGCCAGCACCCCCTCCCCCGCCAGCAGACTCAGCCAGAACCCCCCACCAGCAGACTGCCTGCACCCCCTGGCCAGCGGACTCAGCCAGCACCCCCCCCCCACCCCCACCAGCAGACTGCCTGCATCCCCTGGCCAGCGGACTCAGCCAGCACCCCCCCCCACCCCCACCAGCAGACTGCCTGCACCCCCTGGCCAGCAGACTCAGCCAGCACCCACCCCCGCCAGCAGACTGCCTGCACCCCCTGGCCAGCGGACTTAGCCAGCACCCCCCCCCCCCCACCAGCAGACTGCCTGCATCCCCCGGCCAGCGGACTCAGCCAGCACCACCCCCCCCACCCCCACCAGCAGACTGTTTGCACCCCCTGGCCAGCAGACTGCCTGCACCCCCTGGCCAGCAGACTCAGCCAGCATCCCCCCACCCCCACCAGCAGACTGCCTTCACCCCCTGGCCAGCGGACTCAGCCTGCATCCCCCGGCCAGCGGACTCAGCCAGCACCCCCCCCCCCCCCACCCCCACCAGCAGACTGCCTGCACCCCCTGGCCAGCAGACTCAGCCAGCACCCCCCCCACCCCCACCAGCAGACTGCCTTCACCCCCTGGCCAGCGGACTCAGCCAGCATCCCCCCGGCCAGCGGACTCAGCCAGCATCCCCCCGGAATTTGCTATACTACATAGAACTGTGAGTTTGTTATCCCACAAGAATGCATTGGCTGGAGAGATTTTGAGCTCCCAGTTCTGTATAGAGTGCTGTGAGACAGACCCAGGCCCTGACACCCTGGGCCCCAGCTGACCCCCACATCCCATGGGCACTGATCAGGCTGCACTGATGGGCACTGTCTGCACTGGTGACCGTAAGGCTGCATTGATGGACACTGATCAGGCTGCACTGATAGTCACTGGTGAGGCTGCATTGATGGGCACTAATCAGTTAAGTGCAATAATCAGGCTGCGTTGATGAGCACTGATCAGGCTGCACTGATGCCTGGGCACCAGTGGCGGAACTTTCAGGGTCGCTGCAGTCGCAGTTGCGACTGGGCCCTGCCGTTCTGCCGCTGTGGGGGGCCCAAGACCCGGCATCTCCGGCTTTTAGTTTTGGATGTAGTGGGGGGAGCGGGAGGCGGCGAACGGCAGCTGTATGGTGCTCGCGGCATCTCCCTGGGGCTTGTATTTCTCCTTCAGCGTGTATACAGTGGAGGGGGAGGAGCCGCTGACCCGGGCAGCTACAAGTTTCACTCTTCAGTGTACAAGTGAGTTGCTCGGGTCAGAGGCCCCTCCCCTCTCCACTGTACAGACCCAGGAAGAGAATTACAAGCCCCAGGGAGATCCCCCTGCCCATGGACATCATAGAGCTGCCGATCACTGCCTCCCACCTCCCCCTGTGTTGGGGGTTGGAGGTGCACAGCCAGCCAGGTACAGGGGAAGCTCTGGGAGGGGGGGGATGTTTAAGTCTGGGAACCCTGATGTATTGGAGGGGCTCTCTGGGGGCCCTGATGTATGGGGGGCTCTCTGGGGGCCCTGATGTATGGGGGGCTCTCTGGGGAACCCTGATGTATGGGGGGCTCTCTGGGGGCCCTGATGTATGGGGGGCTCTCTGGGGGCCCTGATGTATGGGGGGCTCTCTGGGAACCCTGATGTATGGGGGGCTCTCTGGGGAACCCTGATGTATGGGGAGGCTCTCTGGGGGCCCTGATGTATGGGGGGCTCTCTGGGGGCCCTGATGTATGGGGAGGCTCTCTGGGGGCCCTGATGTATGGGGAGGCTCTCTGGGGGCCCTGATGTATGGGGGGCTCTCTGGGGGCCCTGATGTATGGGGAGGCTCTCTGGGGACCCTGACGTATGGGGAGGCTCTCTGGGGACCCTGACGTATGGGGAGGCTCTCTGGGGACCCTGACGTATGGGGAGGCTCTCTGGGGGCCCTGACGTATGAGGGTCTCTCTGGGGGCCCTGACGTATGAGGGTCTCTCTGGGGGCCCTGACGTATGAGGGTCTCTCTGGGGGCCCTGACGTATGAGGGTCTCTCTGGGGGCCCTGACGTATGAGGGTCTCTCTGGGGGCCCTGACGTATGAGGGTCTCTCTGGGGGCCCTGACGTATGAGGGTCTCTCTGGGGGCCCTGACGTATGAGGGTCTCTCTGGGGGCCCTGACGTATGAGGGTCTCTCTGGGGGCCCTGACGTATGAGGGTCTCTCTGGGGGCCCTGACGTATGAGGGTCTCTCTGGGGGCCCTGACGTATGAGGGTCTCTCTGGGGGCCCTGATGTGTGGGGGGCTCTCTGGGGGCCCTGATGTGTGGGAGGCTCTCTGGGGACCCTGATGTATGGGGGGCTCTCTGGTGACTCTGATGTATGGAATGGGCTCTGGGAACCATGATGTATGGTGGGGCTCTCTGTGAACCCTGATGTATTGGAGGTCTTTTGGGGACCCTGATGTATGGGGGGAGGCTCTTTGGGGACCCTGATGTAAGGGGGGCACTCTGGTAACCCTGATGTAAGGGGGGCTCTCTGGTAACCCTGATGTAAAGGGGGGGCTCTCTGGAAACCATGATGTATGGGGGACTCTCTGGGAACCATGATGTATGGGGGACTCTCTGGGAACCATGATGTATGGGGGGGGGGGGCTCTCTGGGGACCCTGATGTATGGGGGGGGGGCTCTTTGGGGAAATTGTCTCTCTGGGGACCCTGATGCAAGGAGGATCCGCACTCAGATATGTAACGATATATATATATATATATAATACACACACATATATTGTATACATGTGTATGCCTGCCCAAGCGTATGACTTTCTTTACTTGCTACACTGCTATGGGCCCTAGCACAAGATCTTTTGTAGACCTAGCAATGCCTGTGGGGGGGGGGCCTTCATGGTTTCTTGCACCGGGGCCCGGAAAATTCTAGTTACGCCTCTGCTGGGCACTCTCTGCACTGGTGAGGCTGCACTGATGGGCACTCTCTACACTGGTGAGGCTGCACTGATGGGCACTCTCTACACAGGTGAGGCTGCATGGATGGGTACTGTCTGCACTGGTGAGGCGGCACTGATCAGGCTGCAGTTGTGAAGCTGCACTGATGAGGCTGCATTAATGGGCACTGGTGAGGCTGCATTGATGGGCACTGGTGATGGTGAGCTGATTCGGTGGTTTAACCACTTTAGCCCCCGGGAGGATTTACCCACTTCCTGACCAGGCCATTTTTTGCGATACGGCACTGCATCGGTTTAACTGACAATTGATGTTTGATGTTGTACCCAAACAAAATTTACGTCCTTTTTTTCCCACAAATGGCGCTCTCTTTTGGTGGTATTTGGTCACAGTTTTTATTTTTGCGGTATAAACAAAAAAGAGAAATTTTGAAAATAAACAATCAATATTTTTAACTTTTTGCTATAATAAATATCCCCCCAAAAATATATATTTCTTCATCAGTCTAGGCCAAGATATATATATTTTCTCTAGTCGTCTTCCAGGACGGCACCCTGAGAGATGACTGGCTTCTCCTGACAGGAAACACAATCAAAAAAGAGGTTAAAAACCCCGCCCCTTCCCGTGCTCCTCAGTTCTTGATTGTGTTTCCCCACAGCGAAACGTTTATTTTTTTCCTGACCTAAGGCCTGGGGCTGGTGGTCTCCCCCTGGGAACTAAACCGCAGGCACTGGGGGGTAGCCTTTGGGTTTGGCAAATTGTTTTCCTTCCTAGGGGGTCCCTTTCATGCTCAGGAGGGCCTCACCATGTGAGATGAAGAAGCCCCCCTGAGTACTGGAGTCTCCTGGGGATAGGTGGCTATCCTGGAGCTCCAGGGGCGAATCCACTCTCTCCCTGAGCTTTCCCCTTACCTTGGAGGTTTGAGGGTCAGGCTCTCTCCGGTGATGGGGGCCTTTCTGTGCGGCTGGGGCTGTAACTGGGCCGTCCTGGAGGCATCATTGCCGTTTTTTCGAATTCGGCGCCAAATCCGGCGTCCCTCAGAGCCGGCGGCGCAGGGCGATGACGTCACGCGTGTCACTTCCGGGTCGGCTCAAGTGAAAGATGGCGCGCTCCAGCACGCCAGTCTCGGCTTCCCTACAGCACCGGAGACACCCGTGTACACACGGCAGCAGCCAAGAGAGAGCGGCGCCTTCATCCTCACGCGATGGAGCGAGAGGTTCGGTCTTCTATGGCCCTGGCTGCGGAGGAGGCCACAGGGGGTGAGTGCTCCTGATTACAGGTATGATGGGCTGGGACTTTGTAATTGTTTCCTTAGTATTACAAACATGCCTGTGTACCCTTCTGTAACGGTCACCACCGTTTACGACCTTCCATCCACGACAACAGCTCATCTGACACACAGACAGACCAGCAGGCATCCCATTTTCCCAGAATCAAGACGAGACATGCAGCTCTGTGCTTGTTCCAAATGTAATGACACTTTAATGATTTCTTCTCAGCTTTTTATATAGTACAACAGGTTACAGAATTTACAGGAACAATCAAACTGTCCCCCCCCCCTCATCACACACTAAGGCTAATTACTAAACATTCTTTAATTAATAACAACAAAACCTTCACCCACTCCGTCTCCTAGGCAGACGTTTCGTCTCTGCATACAGAGACAGTGTTATCACACATAACAGTTTTTTAGCATGCATAATTATAGGTCTGGGAGCAGACCTGGGATTAACACCTGTCCGTTACAACACCTTTACACAAGGACAATGGACTGCCTCCCAGGCCCTGATTCAATTAGCATGTCACTAGAAATCATAGAATATTCTTTGCAGGCATTTTAAGGAATATACTGTAAAACACTATCCATGCCAGAACAATCCAACATCTTGCAGTGTCTCAAAATCCTGCAATACGAACTGTCAGTGATGTCCCATCTCATGTAATACATGAGTTATGATTCACTTGCCACTCCATGCCCAAAGGGCACAGAGTGGACTCAGACCCAAGACTTATCAGGGATGCTGACACAGGAGTATCCCCCCTCCTCACAAAGTCTTTGGGTGTCACGGGTCATTCCGTTACACCTTCCTTTTTCCTTAGGGGAGAAATGTGTTGCCCAGGGGGGTGCTAGTCGATCGGCTAAGGACACTAGTCGCTCCAAAAAATGTGGCTACTGTAGTGGCAAGCTACCCTCAGATTATTCCAAACCCTTTTGTGCCAGGTGCATTGTTAAATTAGCAGGGAAGGAGACCTCTGAAGTTCTTAAAGGTTTTTTAGAGGTCCAATCTGAGATGCCCTCTACACTCAAGGAATTCAAGGTGTCTTTAAAGAACAAAGAACCTGAACCCCCCATAGCAGGGCCCTCCTCGCAAGAAAGTTCCTCTTCACAGGTTTTTAGAATCCGTCAGGAATCCCACGGTTCCTTAGTATCGGACTCTGAGGACTCAGAGATTCCTCCTCAGGAGGATGGCTCTGTTGGCCAGGAAGAGGAAGAAAGCGAGGATGCTAGGGCAGGCAGATATGTCTTTGCTGCTGACGATATGGAAGGCCTCCTAGAGGCAGTGTACGCCTCTGAGGAGATTCCTCAGCCTGCAGAAATAATTTCTACACAGGATAGGTTATACCAGGGCCTGCTTAAACCTCAGGCCAAAGCAATTCCGGTACACCAGTCCCTGAAGGATATCATCCTTAGGGAATGGGCAGAGCCAGAGAAAAAGCTTTTAAGGTACAAGACCTGGAAACGACGTTGCCCCTTTAAGGAGGAGGAGGAATCAAGATTTTTCAAAATTCCTAGATTAGACGCTCCACTCGCGCAAGTTTCCAAGCAGTCGGACCTCTCCTTCGAGGACACAGGCAATTTGAGGGATCCTATGGATCGGTGGGCAGAGACCTCCTTGCGTAGGGCCTGGGAAGCTAACGCGGCTGCTTTGAGCCCCGCCTTGGCTTCGGCCTGTGTTGCTAGGAATGCTAATTCCTGGATCTCAAAATTGCTGGAACATGTGTCCCAGGGGTCAGATTCTAAGGAAATTTTAGAATCCCTTCAGCTCATAGGGAGCGCAGTAGCCTATTTGGCGGACGCCTCTGTAGAAACAGTCCGTTCTACCGCAAAGACGGGAGCCCTCCTCAATTCTGCCAGAAGGGCAGTGTGGGTCAAAATGTGAAACGGGGACCTGGCATCTAAAAACCGCCTTTGTGGTCTTCCCTTCGAGGGCTCCCTGCTCTTCGGTTCAGGCCTGGACCAGGCCCTGACCAGATCCTCAGAAAAAGGGGTACGCTTTCCTACCAAGCCTAGGCAAAACAAGAAAAGATTTTTTTGAGGCCCCCAGGGTGGATTTGGAGGTAAGAACCGTCCCTCAGAGAAGAAGCCCCCTTTCAACAGACGTTGGGGTGCTGGGAAGGAAAAGCAAAAAGGAGGTATCCTCTTTTCCAATCCCAAACCCAGCGACAAAGACGCCAAATGACGTGAAGGTCGGGGGAAGGCTCTCCCAGTTCCTTCCCAGGTGGGAGAGTATTACTCAAAGTCCCCATATTCTCCAGATCGTAAGGGAGGGGTACAGACTAGAGTTCCGTCAGCCTCCCCCTCCAAACTTTATTTTGACTCATTTACCCAAGGACCCTCTCAAATCAGCAGGCCTTCTGCAAAATGTCGCAGAATTGGCACAACAGGGGGTCATAGTTCCAGTCCCTGTGTACCAGAGAGGGTTGGGAGTGTACTCCCACATCTTTGTAGTTTCCAAGCCCTCAGGCAAATTTCGTTTAATTATAAATCTAAAGCCCCTGAATACCTCCCTCCTCCACAAGAAGTTTCGTATGGAGAGTATTTACAGCCTCAGGAGGCTCTTACTGAAGGAGGTATTCATGGTCACCATCGATTTAAGAGACGCATACCTCCATGTCCCGATTTTCTTGGGTCATCAGAGGTTCCTCAGGTTTGCGATCGCCTCCGCCCAGGGAGTGCGGCATTGGCAATTTGCTGCCCTTCCTTTCGGGCTAGCCTCCAGTCCAAGGGTCTTTACCAAGGTCCTGGCGGAGGCGATCGCCTTCCTACACCTACAAGGGATAGCGATAGTCCCCTATCTCGACGACTTGATACTATACAACCAAAGTCGAGATCTCCTTCTCGCAGATCTGACCACTGCGATGACTACCCTCGAGTCCTTGGGTTGGGTCATCAACAAGGAGAAATCCTCTCTCCTTCCAGAACAGAAAAAACTCTATCTAGGGTTTCTGATAGATTCCTTGGAAAGGAAGCTCTTTTTACCCAACGACAAGATCCGGGGTCTCATGTCAGTGGTCAGATCAACGCTAGACAGAGCAGAGTCCTCCTTCAGGGACATCATGAGAGTTCTAGGCCTAATGACTTCCTGTATTCCAGCAGTCCCGTGGGCACAGCTCCACTCCAGACCTCTCCAATTTTTCCTTCTATCCTCCTGGGACGGAGGGAAGGAATCCTTGGAGGTCAGCGTCAGTCTTCCAGACCCAGTGAAGCTCTCACTGGGCTGGTGGCTCATCCCACAGAACCTACAGCGGGGTCTATCGTGGGGTCAGACCAATCCGGTCAGGATCACCACGGACGCCAGCTCATGGTGGTGGGGCGCACATCTGGACGATCTCTGCGCCCAGGGTACCTGGGGACAACGGAAGGGGGCCTCTTCAAATTACCGCGAGCTATTAGCGGTCGGAGAGGCTCTGAAGGCATTCGAGGACAGAGTCTTGGACCAAGAGGTCCAGATCATTTCCGACAATGCGACCGTGGTGGCCTTCCTCAACCATCAGGGGGGCACCAGATCTCGCACCCTTCTAGACTTGTCCCTAGAGATCCTGGGCTGGGCAGAGCAGAGGGTTCTCTCGCTCTCGGCGGTACACCTAAAAGGGACCCTCAATTTGGAGGCAGACTACTTAAGTCGCCATCCCATTCTCCAGGGGGAATGGGAACTGAACGCAGACATTTTCAGTTTAATATGCCAACACTTTGGCAGCCCAGAGATAGATCTATTTGCCCGCAGGGCAAACAGGAAGGTGAAGAGGTTCTTCTCTCTCTCCCGAGGACACGGCTCGGAGGGGGTGGATGCATTGGCACAGGCATGGAGGTTTCATCTAGCCTATGCCTTCCCTCCTCTGAACCTAATTCCGAGAGTCCTGCAGAAGATAAATCTAGCAGAAGGGAAGTTCATTCTCGTCACACCCTGGTGGCCCAAGAGGGCCTGGTTTCCCGCTCTAGAGCGAGGGTCTGTGTCGCCTCCCCTTCTTCTCCCGGTCCGGGCGGACCTTCTTCGTCAGGGTCCGATTTATCACCCAGAACCCGGCTTCTTCAAGCTGACGGCCTGGTGCTTGAGAGGCGGAGCCTGAGGGAGAGGGGCTGCTCCGAGAGGGTTATTGACACGTTCCTAGCTAGTAGGAAGGTAGTCACTAGGCGTATTTATGCCAAGACCTGGGGCATCTTCTCTCGCTGGTGCTCAGCGAGACAGGTTTCCCAGCAGGAGACCTCGGTCATCTTAGAATTTCTCCAAGATGGAGTAGACAAGGGGTTAGCCACAAGGACTCTAAGGGTTCAGGTAGCAGCCTTGTCATATTTTTTGGATAGACGTCTATCCCTGGACCCCCTGGTCAAAAGGTTTCTTATAGCCAGAGACAGGTTGTCCCCAGTTCATATCTCTAGGGTTCCACCCTGGGATCTTTCTTTAGTGTTGAACCAACTTACCAAGGCTCCGTTTGAGCCAATTGACACTATACCCATCAGGTTACTCACCTTTAAATTTGCCTTCCTCTTGGCAATCACGATGGCCAAGAGGATAGGTGATATGCAGGCGCTCTCTATTAAAGAGCCATTTTTTTCGTTTATTTGAGGACAGGGTAGTTCTAAGTCAGGACCCCCTTTACCTTCCTAAGGTAGTGACAAAGTTCCACAGGTCACAGGAGGTAATCCTCCCTTCTTTTTGTTCAAACCCCCAGAATGAAGGAGAAGCTTCCTTTCATTGTCTGGATGTTAGACGATGTCTATTAACTTATTTAGAGAGAGTCACGGCCTTTAGACGTTCTACTCATCTTTTAATTTGTTTTTCGGGACAGAAAAGAGGCCTTCAGGCGTCCAGAGCCTCTATTTCAAGATGGATTAGGCAGGCTATTTCCTTAGCTTATGTACAAGCCGGTAAGGTAGCTCCTAATATTAAAGCACACTCCACACGGTCACTAGCAACCTCCTGGGCAGAAAGGGCCGGAGCTTCGGTGGAGCAGATTTGCAGAGCAGCGACGTGGTCAAATCAGAACACGTTCCTGAAGCATTACAGAGTCGACCTTCTGTCACCTCAGGACTTGGTTTTCGGGAGAAAGGTCCTGCAAGCAGTGGTCCCGCCCTAAGGTAGGCCTGAAGCTACTTGCTTCTCTCTCAGGGTGCCGTCCTGGAAGACGACTAGAGAAATAACCAGTTACACTTACCGGTAGCTGTATTTCTGGTAAGTCTTACAGGACGGCAGGCCTACTTCCCACCCTTGTGATACATTATTGGTTTGTATTATAGTTTTTGTGGTGGTTTTTCCGTGCACTGGTGGGTTCATACTTTATCTCAAACTGAGGAGCACGGGAAGGGGCGGGGTTTTTAACCTCTTTTTTGATTGTTTCCTGTCAGGAGAAGCCAGTCATCTCTCAGGGTGCCGTCCTGTAAGACTTACCAGAAATACAGCTACCGGTAAGTGTAACTGGTTATTTTTTACATATTTTTGGTAAAAAAACGCAATAATCGTGTATTGATTGGTTTGCGTAACAGTTATAGCATCTACAAAATAGGGAATAGATTTGAAATTTTTATTATTTTAATTTTTTTCTAGTAATGCCAGTGATCAGCGATTTTTTTTTTTTTTTTTTTTTCTTTTTTTTTTTTTTTTTAGCAGGACTGCGACATTGGGGTGGACAGATTGGACACTTTGAGACCAGTGAAAACTATACAGCGACAGAGCTAAATATACCCACTGATTTTTGTATAAATGTCACTGGCAGGGAAGAGGTTAACACTAGGGGGCGATCAAGGGTTTAAGTGTTCCATAGGATATCGCAGCCGCTGGCCACGCACATCAGCTCCAGCTTCAGGCCGTGGGCGCTGGGGAACTAACCTGCTGCCGTATAACGACGGCGGCTGATCGGCAAGGTGTTAATGGGCCACTTGACTGGACTTGCCCCCCAGGCCTAAGGCTGCCAGCCCTCCCCTGGCCTGCGGTGTGTGTGTTTGGGATTCAATGCTCTTTTCTGTCCTCCCCCCTCCCTCCAGTCTCGTGCTGTGCGGGGTCCTTGTTATCTCTGACTCCTCCCTGTGCTGTGAGACCTGGGAGGCGGAGCTCACTGTAGCTCCTGTCGGCTGGCCAGAGGGAAGGGAGGAGGGGAGTGAGCTTGAACTTTTCAGGGAGAAGTTTCCTAGGGTGCATAGTAGTAGTACTAGTGTTACAAACTTTCAAGGAGATTTTTTCTTAGGAGAAGAATCGGAGGGAGATGGTGAGTTTGAGGGTGGGGATGAGGTCTGCAGCAGCATCATCCCCATGACAGATCACTTCACACTTCATGAACAGTCTGTGCAAACATCATCCAATCCAATTGTCCAGACTAGATAATGTGGGGTCATTTATAGCCATTCATGTAACCTGTGTGTGGTGACTTCTGATTGTACAGACTCAGAACATGTATACATGTACAATCAGAAGTGTGAAGTCACCACATACACACAGGTTACATGAATGGCTATAAATGACCCCACATTATCTAGTCTGAGCAATTGGATTGGATGCAGAGTGCTAGAAGCTGGATTACATAGATCTGTACTTACATCTAGTAATGTTGTATGATTCATTGTTGTAAATGTTTTTAGTGGATGAGTTTTTTTTTTTTTTTTTTTTTATATACGTCGCTATCTGACCACTTCTCAGTCCTCCTCTCCTGTACATACTGCATACCTCCCAACTTTTCAACGTCAGAATGAGGGACAAATGAGCATACCCACCCAAACAAACTTGTTGAGCGGGGGGGGGGGGGGAATTCCGTGTGTAGCACTGACCCCCGAAGGAGCTGCTGGTTTAATAATTTGGGCCTGAACTCTACCAATAAACCCCACTAACTTGGCTCAATCCCCTTGGCACAGCTGTGATGCAATGCAATACAATGTAAGACAATACAAAATACCTGTATTATAACCCCAGGATCCACTGACTGCACTTGGAGTGAGAAAAACAGTACGCCACAACAACTGGATACTTAACCAGAGATATATTTTACTGTGAAATATGCAAAGAAGTGATTACAGTAATTGTGCTGTCATCCCAACGTAAGACAGCACATTTGATTTAAACATAAGCTATTTGAAAACAATGGTCCAGATTCAGGTAGATTTGCCCTTTAGTTACACATGTGAAAAAACAGCTGATTTGCTCTGCGCTGGGGCAAATTGGAAAGATTGCCACCTGATTCAGGATTCCTTTTGTCTGCTAACTTGCTCCTTTGTAAGGCAAAAATCAGGGCGTAAGGCAGTGCAAGTGAAAGTGGGTGTGCCCTATGCAAATGATCTTTTTTTTCCACTCAGCAGTGGTTTGCTCCTATTTTCAGGGCAAATTCTGCCCAGCTGCTTGCACTGAGCAAATAAATAGGGGCAGACCTGCGCAGGTCCTGTGCAAAATTACATCCTGCTTTTCCCACCCCCCCCTGAGCAAGGTAATTTTGCCCTTGTTGCTGATATGGCACCTCCTCATGAAAAAAAAAAAAGAAAAGCTAATTTTATAGCTTCAGAGATGGAGATACTTCTTGCGGCACTCACGCGCCATAGTGATGTGCTGTATGGTGCCCAGCGGCAGCACTCCACTGTAGCCCAAAGGAGGGCTATCTATGATGGCATTACCCTGGACATAAATGCCCTGGGTAATGAAGAAAGGACGTGGGAGGACATTCAAAAGAAGTTGAATGACATGCGGCGTAGGGTCCGGGATAAGCTTGTGCTTATCCGTAAGCATACGAGTGGCACGGGAGGAGGACCACCCTGCAAGATCCGTCTAAATCCTGATGAGGAGGTGATCGCGCAAAGTCTAGCGCTGGAGCAGGTGGAGGGAGTCCCAGGCTACGACTCCACTGTTGGGGACTTGGGGACTGGTAAGTTTTTTATTTTCATATCTGCTGTGTATCATGGGAGGGGGTAGAAGGGAACATATGAGGGGGTAGAAGGGAAGATGTAAAAAGTTTTTATTTCTCATATCTGCTGTGTATCATGGGAGGGGGTAGAAGGGAACATATGAGGGGGTAGAAGGGAAGATGTAAAAAGTTTTTATTTCTCATATCTGCTGTGTATCATGGGAGGGGTTAGAAGGGAACATATGAGGGGGTAGAAGGGAAGATGTAAAAAGTTTTTATTTCTCATATTTGCTGTGTATCATGGGAGGGGGTAGAAGGGAACATGTGATAAGTGTGTTGCTCCAGCAACATATTTTTTTTGTGTCATCCACAGATAGGGTTGCCACCTCATCCCTTTCAGGCTGGGTTCACACTACTACACTACTTTCATCCTACTTTGCTCTGCTACATTGGTCCTACATTTATCCTACATTGGTCCTACATCCATCCCACTTTCATGAACAGGATACTACTTTGGTCCGACTTCAATGATATTCAATGGGCCTGAAGTAGGATCAATGTAGGACCAAAAGTAGTACAGGGAGCATTTTCAAAGTCGGACCGACTTGTGTAGGACACTACAAGACGCTCTCATAGGGAAACATTGAACACAGAGCAAAGTAGGATGAAAGTAGTGTAGTAGTGTGAACCCAGCCTAAAACAGAACACATATGAATTACACAGGTTCTGTGGCTAATTAAGGTGGTAATTAGACTCACTTGGTGCCTTACCTGCATTAAATTAGCCTCAGAACCTGTGTAATTCATATGTGTTCTGTTTTAAAGGGATGAGGTGGCAACCCTATCCACAGATGTTGATGATGAGGCTGGGCCATCGTCGGCTGTAGGGCGACCCACGCCATCCCCAGAACATCATGGGGTCCAGTCAGGCCCCCTGCAGATACTGGGCATGTTGGTGGAGGAGGATATTGGCCAGAGTCCATCTAGGGAGGAGGAAGTGGTGGAGGAGTCCATTATCCTCAACCTGGATGAATCTGTGTACCTCCAGGAGGATCCCACCATCCCTGACCTCCCCACCACCCCCCCGACCATAACGTCATCCCCTTCCAGTGTCCCCCCCCCCTCCAGTGTCCCCCCCCCCTCCAGTGTCCCCCCCCCCCCTCCAGTGCCCCCCCCCTCCAGTGCCCCCCCCCTCCAGTGTCCCCCCCCCTCCAGTGTCCCCCCCCCCTCCAGTGTCCCCCCCCTCCAGTGTCCCCCTCCCTCCAGCGTCCCTCCCTCCAGTGTGGCCCACTTCCCTTCTTCTCCCTTAGTTCATGCCCCAGCCTCTCCTCCAAGGAAGGCTCTATGTAAAACGTGGTGTACCCTCCAGCCTCCGTGGGAGCAGGAGGAGCAGGCCCGGCAGACCCGCCATATAGGGGACATGGTGGGAGACTTGAGGCGGGTGGCGGACAGCCTGGCATCCTCCTCCTCTCTGCGGCAGGCCCTCACCCTGCATGCTGACCGGGGGATACGAGATACTGAGAGCTTGGAGGAAGTCAGTGCCAACTGTGGAGCCATGGTCACCTGCATGGTCGAGCAGCAGGGCGCCATCGCTTTGCTAACAGCGGAGGTGAGCAGGTTGGCAGGTGCGGTGGAGGCCAACACTGCTGCTGTGCGGGAGGAGGGGAGATTAACCCGGCGGCAGCAGAGGACCAATACCACCCGGCAGCTGCGGATGTTGGCCCAAACCAACAGCGTGCTCACCCGCCTGGCCAACGCCATGGAGGGCATGCAGGCACCACCTGCCAGGAGTGAGGAAGTAGGGGTTGATGCTCCTCCCCCCCCCTCCATCCCCACCCCATGCTCCATCCCCACCACAGGCTCAACCATGCAGACTGAGGAGCCAGAGCCGGGGCACCCTTGACACAAGGATGTCCAAAAAAATATATATATATATTTTCCTTTTATTTTTTGTATTTTTTACCTATCCCTTGCTGCTCATATAATGAGCTTTTTCTATTTATTTTGATTATGCTTATATTTTTTTTTTGGGGGGATGTTTTTTTTTTTGCTCAGATTAGGAGCTTTTCTATATTTAGTTTATGCTCAAAGTTTTTTTTTTCTTGTTTGTAGTCCCTACACACGGTGAGGAGTGCTGTAGTTGCTCTCCAGCTGACCTGTGGCCATCTGTTGCTAACTTGCCCCTGCTTTTATAAAGTGCAAATTTGCCCCGGCCAAACAGCTTGCACGCTTTGGGAGCAAAATGCTCCTCACACGCGCAAGTTTATGAATCAGTGGCAGTTCCTCATTTGCATATTTGCTGAGGGAAAACCATGAGAGCGCAAGTTGCTCCCTGAGCAAAATTGCCCCTTAATTGCGCCGGGGCAGAGAAACTGCCTCTGTGCAAAAATGGCACATTTCAGGCTTAGCTTGCTTTCTGGGTCACCCACAAATTTGCCTGGGAGCAAATCCGTACTTGCGCGGCGCAAATCACACTTGCTCCCGCGCAAGTCATACCAGAATCTGGGCCAGTATACATAAACATTTTATACCTGGGAGCTCCCCCTACTTTATTAGCTATGCGTGAGATCTCACTTAAAGTACTTGGTCTTGGATCTTCTTTTCTTCGCTAGCTAAAGTGATTTGTAATCCACAGTTTTGATGAGTCAAATTGAAGTGAAAATGCTCCTGGTGTAACTGCAACAACAAGCCTTCTCAGTTTCAGTTCCTCTGCTCCTCTGTGGAACTATAAATCCCAGTGAGGCCTGTATATGAGTCTAACTGCGTGTAAACTTAGCAAACTGTGGGTCGTGACCCGCTCACCCACTGGATCGGAGCTCCGGGTAGTAACTTTTGTTCAGGGTCCTGTGACTGCAACTTGCTTCTCCGTCAGCTCTGTTCAGCTCCGCTGGATGGATCCGGTTCTCCGATGCTCTTATGAGTGTCTCCCGGTCTCTGCAATCTGACCACTGTCCTCTAGCTCTCCGAGCTCAGCCTTCGCTCCCCAGCCACTCGGCATCAGCCTCCAGCAGGCTTTTTTTACACTCCTGTCTCCCCTCGTCTCCAAGGCAACCACAAACCTCAACAAAACCTCTCTCTGCATTACCAGTATTTGGGTCTCTAGATGGCTCCAAATACTTAAACATAGCAATGTCCATAGACGTTGTATTAAAGTATGCAAACACACATCAATATACAAGAATGTCAGCGCTACACGTGGATCAAAGTTGTTGAGCGGGGGGGGGTTGTTACGCGGATCAAAGTTGTTGAGGGGGGGCCACAAATCTGAGTTGTTGAGCGGGGGGGCCACGGATCTGAGTGTTGAGCAGGGGGCGGAGACCACGGATCTGAGTTGTTGAGTGAGCGGGGGGGGTTAATCCACGGATTAAAGTTGAGCGGGGGGGCCACGGATCGGAGTTGTTGAGCGGGGGGGCCACGGATCTGAGTTGTTGAGCGGGGGGGGGGTTGTTCCGCAGATCAAAGTTGTTGGGGGGGGGGGGGGGGACCGTGGGATTTGCCCCCAGTTGAGGGACTTTGTTCCATGGTCACTTTCCTTCCCTTATCTTCCCAACATCACTTCCTGATTACCCCATAGACACCGCAAGAAATCCCTCTCCATACTGCCACCGGCATACCCTCCAAACTCCTCACCCGTACTAACTGCCCCCATCATACCCTATGCACTCCTCCTCTCCTGTACATACTGCCCTCATCATACCCTCTGCACTCTTCCTCTCCTGTACATACTGCCCCCATCATACCCTCTGCACTCTTCCTCTCCTGTACATACTGCCCCCATCATACCCTCTGCACTCCTCCTCTCCTGTACATACTGCCCCCATCATACCCTCTGCACTCCTCCTCTCCTGTACATACTGCCCCCATCATACCCTCTGCACTCCTCCTCTCCTGTACATACTGCCCCCATCATACCCTCTGCACTCCTCCTCTCCTGTACATACTGCCCCCATCATACCCTCTGCACTCCTCCTCTCCTGTACATACTGCCCCCATCATACCCTCTGCACTCCTCCTCTCCTGTACATACTGCCCCCACCATACCCTCTGCACTCCTCCTCTCCTGTACATACTGCCCCCATCATACCCTCTGCACTCCTCCTCTCCTGTACATACTGCCCCCATCATACCCTCTGCACTCCTCCTCTCCTGTACATACTGCCCCCATCATACCCTCTGCACTCCTCTCCTGTACATACTGCCCCCATCATACCCTCTGCACTCCTCCTCCTCCTGTACATACTGCCCCCATCATACCCTCTGCACTCCTCCTCCTCCTGTACATACTGCCCCCATCATACCCTCTGCACTCCTCCTCTCCTGTACATACTGCCCCATCATACCCTCTGCACTCCTCCTCTCCTGTACATACTGCCCCCACCATACCCTCTGCACTCCTCCTCTCCTGTACATACTGCCCCCACCATACCCTCTGCACTCCTCCTCTCCTGTACATACTGCCCCCACCCTACCCTCTGCACTCCTCCTCTCCTGTACATACTGCCCCCATCATACCCTCTGCACTCCTCCTCTCCTGTACATACTGCCCCCATCCTACCCTCTGCACTCCTCCTCTCCTGTACATACTGCCCCCATCCTACCCTCTGCACTCCTCCTCTCCTGTACATACTGCCCCCATCCTACCCTCTGCACTACTCCTCTCCTGTACATACTGCCCCCATCATACCCTCTGCACTCCTCCTCTCCTGTACATACTGCCCCCATCATACCCTCTGCACTCTTCCTCTCCTGTACATACTGCCCACATCATACCCTCTGCACTCTTCCTCTCCTGTACATACTGCCCCCATCATACCCTCTGCACTCCTCCTCTCCTGTACATACTGCCCCCATCATACCCTCTGCACTTCTCTTCTGCAGAACCCTGTGCATTCAAATGTAATTGGGAACTCTGTGGATTCAGATCTAAAGGAGAACATGGTTGACTCTGATATAAAGGGGGACTTTTATGATTAACTCATTATGATTAGAAATTGTATTTAATCACAAAAATGTATATACGGTATATACTACATAAAAAAATAAAAATTAGCTGTGCATTGCTTTGTGCAGAGGTAATGAATTTAATGAACTACAAAAATAATTATATATATATATATATATATATATATATATATTAGGGCTGTTACTGATCAAAATATTTCTGTTCGATTAATCGTTTTTTTTTTTAATCGATTAATCGACTAATTTCGATTAATTATAACGCACATACAGATCCAACTACTTTTAGCTGATCTCCTTGCAGGCTGATTCCCAGTGCAGCTACCAACCACTGGAAAAATGGATAGCAGGATACAAAAAACACACAAAGATAGCGCTCGATGGGAATAGCATTAAAACTTTTATAGTCTTCAAGTAGGTAACCAAATAAATATGGCACTGGAGATAAGATCGTTGTAACGACATAAACTGTAAAAATGTTGCGAGTAATACCAAATGGTACCAAAAGCAGTCATAAAAACATGTAGCCAAGTAGGATACTGGTATAAAAATGTGTACAACTATACCACTGCTGAATCCAGATGAGGAGAGGTTAACATCAGTCCGTCGGCATGTAGATGTCCCATGAAGGGAACTATCACAACTCCCAGTGGATGGTTGTAGAATCCCAGGTTGATAGAGGGAAGTGTAACAGCCCTTGTGTGTGGCAGATAGTGAGGTCCCGCCGGCATGCAGATATGAAGGCACAGCAAAGGAGCCCCTCAGATGGACACGGCAAGCCCCACCGGTGTCTGTGACATTACTGGATCTCCGACGGAACTCCCTGAAGGCCCAGAAGCTGGCAGAGAGGTGAGTACCGATCAAAAAAATTAAAGATTAATCGATTAATTAAAAGTTAATTTGCACAGCCCTAATATATATATATATATATATTGGCGTGCGCTGCTAATGTGTTCGGGTTTGGCTTGACGAAAAGGTGGCAACCCTAATTACAAGTCCGTTTACAGGGGATCCCCGCTGAGCCGACGGACACACACGGAGCGGACACAAAAACGGTCCACTCCGTGTGAAAGAGGCTTAATGCTTTTTTTGGAAGTTGATGGTCTCCCTGAGGTGTTATTAATACAGCATATGTCAACGATAATATATGGGCAATCGCCCCAGTCTCTGAGCAGAGCTCTTCTATGGTGGTAAGTGGGTGTTGCAGAGCATCGGGGGGGGGGGGGTGGTCTTAAGGAAGTGACTTAATTGCAAAGCTATCATGAAGTCTAATCTAAACTGGCCGTTAGGGTCCACCAGCTCAGAACACGTCCTCCATCTACCCAGAGTGCTAAAATGTGATGCCTGATGAACTCCCGCTTCCTGCAATGTGCGAAAGATCCTATCGTGTAAACCTGGTCGTGTAAATTGGGGGTGACCTATCACGGGTCTCAAAGGGGATTCACACGTCGAACAAGGGGGTCACGATAGCAGCCGTGCACACTCTCTGGCCGTGTTACCTATTAGTGGATGTTGCTTAAGTTTGGGTGCCAATGGAATTCAATGGACCTGCATCCAAAAGGCAAGTACCGTGATTTTGCCGCGATTCGCGTTTTTCTTTTTTATTTTAACCTGCTTATAGCTGGTTGTTAGAGGAAATGTAAAAAAAAAAAAAAAGAAATTACTGACTAAAAAAAAAAAAAATACGCAAATCGTGGAAAAAACACACGTCAAAAAACGCAGCAAGCATTGCAAAAATGCTCAAAAGCAACATGCATAGGTGTGAATCGAGCCTTCAAGGGACATACATGACCCATCTGATGTCCTGATCTCTGTAAGGCTCAATTCACACCTATGCATGTTGCTTTTGTGCGTTTTTGCAATGGTTTTTTGAAGTGCGTTTTTACCACGATGTTCAAAAATTTCCTTGCAAAATGCACCAAAAAAAGAATTTGTGTGAATGGAGCCTAATAGAGGGTCTGGCAGGGAGTCTGGAAAGTCCTGTTCAGGATTTACACATCTCCCAGGCTCTTTTCTTCCCCCTTCCCAGCCCTCTGATCCTCTGTACACTCCGGGTTTTGCTCTCTCCCTATTGGGCAGTTTAGGATCACCTGGGACATAAAGGCAGAGCTCTGTAGTCTGCCGAGCAGACAGGAGGGATCTACTAGATCTGAGGTTGGTGATCCTGGCAAGAGTTTGTGTTGTGAAGCTGACAAGTGTTAGGACTGTGCAGCTGGTGATGAACTAGGACTGCTATTGTCTAGTTGGGCTCCATTCACGCTAATGCTTTTTTTGATGCATTTTGTGTTTTGCAGAAATGCAGGAATTTTTTTTTAACATGGTTTCCTATGGAACATGTTCACATCAATGCTTTTTTTGTGCCTCCTGCATTTTTGGAATTGGTCAGGGACTTTTTTCCTGCAAAAAGCAGCGTTTTGCATGCAATAGAATTCAATAGACCTGCATCAAAAACGCAAGTGCCTCGATTTGCGTTTTTTTAACCTGTTTATAGCTGGTTGTTAAAGGAAATGTAAAAAAAAAAAAAGCAAATCGTGGCTAAAATGCGCGTCAAACGCAGCAAGCACCGCAAAAAGCATTGCAAAAACACTCAAATGCAACATGCATAGGTGTGAATTGAGCCTTAAAAAAATGGATGGAGATGTGTTTTTGATGCCTATACACAGGGCCGGATTAACATAGGGGCTGATGGAGCTGCAGCTCCAGGCCCCTTTCTCAAAAAATTCTGAAAAAATAAACCACATTTGGGGGGTAGGCAGTTGAAGACCTACCCCACAACTGGTCAAAATATGGGACGGCTATCATTTATGGTTCCGGAGATACGGGCCTGCTTGCACAGCCTGTGAGAAGCTACATTCAGAGAGGCCAATATAAATACAAGCTGACACACTGCAGCAGACTGATAGGATCACAGGGCTTATAATAATTTGTATATTACTCATGGTAATTAACCCCTTGCCACCCAGGCCAATTCTGACATGTAAAAATCATCATTTGTTTTTTGCTAGAAAATTACTAATAATATTGCTTTTTAACTTAAAGAGGGGGTTCACCCTATACATTTTTTATTTTTTTCTAGCATTAAATTAACCTGCCTGGCGGTATCCCCGAGCGTGACTCGGGGTGGATTTTTTCTGCTGCGATCGGTATCCCCGAGTCACGCTCGGGGTAAGCTATGCAGAGCCTGCAGCGCGCACTGGCTTACCTTGTCCTGGATCCAGCGATGTCACCGCGCTGTGTGAGCGAGCGGGTGCTCGCTCGATTAACACAGCGTCCTCCTGTGCTGCCGATCTCCGTTCCCTGCGACGTTACGACGCACGGGAGCGGAGATCGGCGCCAAATTCAAAAACGTAAACAAACACTTTACATACAGTATACTGTAATCTTATAGATTACAGTACTTATGTAAAAAAAACACACCCCCCTTGTCCCTAGTGGCCTGTCCTGTGTCATGCATGTTCTTTTATATAATAAAAACTGTTCTTTCTCCCGGCAAACTGTAGATTGTCCATAGCAACCAAAAGTGTTCCTTTATGTCAAAAATGGTTTTAGATCAGCTAGAAAACAGCGATAATAAATTATAATCACTTGCAGAATTGTGCGATAGCGATTTGTGGGGAAATTCGTCATAAAAAAAAAAAGACAGCGACAATTCTGCAACTGAGAAAATTTCTGTGATTTTGATTTGATTACATTATTGAATAATTTTTATTAGAATTATATTATTTGTTATAATTATTTATTATATTATAATTTATCATTTTGTTTTTAAAAAAATGTCATACCCGGGATGCCTATTAGATTCTTGTTTGGTCAGATTTAAGTGAGTTATTCCTAAGAATTACAGGCCTACAGTATAAAACGCCAAATTTCCTTGCAAATAATTGTACCGCTTTTGGTACAGAATTCCAGACAGAATCCTACCGCCAGGGAGGTTAAGCATAGTAGCGCGAGCTACAGTATGCCTTTATTTATTTTGCCCCGTACTCACTGTTTAATCCTATAGTGAAGGGCGTTCCTATCCAGAGGGAAGATGATTGACGGCCGGCTCTGGCGCGTCACGCTTCTCCGGAAATAGCCGAAATAGGACTTGGCTCTTCACGGTGCCTGCGCCTAGTCTGTGCGCAGGCGCCGTATGCTTAATTTAATGCTAGAATGTTGTTATTGAGGGTGAACCACCGCTTTAAGAAACAAGTGTTGGACTTTAAGTGGTTAAATTTCCTGCATTTACACACAAGTTTGATCTAAGAAGGAAGTTGGTTACAATGTTTCATGTTGTTTACAAACTTGGCTGACTGCCCAGATATTTTCTTTTGACAGCTGAAAGTCTCTCCACTTGTTATATGAAAGAATCGGCAAACTCTGCATTGGAGATCGTCAGGGGGGGTGAATCGACATCACAATTTTTTTAACGATTAATTGTGCAGGCTCTAGCACGGTATTTGCGCAGCAATTTTTCAAACATGATTTTTTTTTTTTTTTTTTGAGAAAAACTGTTTCATTCATTAAAAAAAAAACACTAGTTAGTTAAAGTGGAGGTTCACCCTGTAAAAAAATTCTAACACTACATCCAGCCCAGTTCTGCAAATAAAATGACTTTTTTTTCTTTTTCCCTGTAGATAGCGTTTAGCCATAGAATTCATCGCGGCTTCCGGGTAGGGAATCCCGCGGGAGTTGGCGTCCCTATTGACATGTTCGGCTCGGCTCGCGCCGAATAGAGCCGAGCCAACCCGAGCTTCTTTCGGGAAGTCGTGGCGCACTGTGTGCGCCGTCGTTTAGCATGTCAATCAATTGGCATGTCAATAGGAACACCCACTCCCGCGGGATTCCCTACCCGGAAGCCGCGGTGAATTCTATGGCTAAATGCTATCTACAGAGGAAAAAAAAAAGGTCAGTGTCATTTTATTTGCAGAACTGGGCTGGATGTAGTGTTAGAAATTTTTTATAGGGTGAACCTCCACTTTAAGTTAGCACGATTTTCCCTAGTCGTCTTCCAGGACAGCCCTTGAGAGATGGAGTCTCCTCCCATCGACACAGGAAACACATTACCAGCAGTTCAAAAGGCGGTCCCTCGGGTCCCTGGCCAGTCTTTGTGTTTCCTCTGTTGGAGGAACATGTTACCTAAAGGAACATTTTTTGACTTCTTCTCTCAGGGGCTCTCCTGTAGGGAAAGTGGAGCACACAGGGGACCGGGTCCTTTGTGTGTGCTCCGTGAAGTCTCACCTCTTTGGTGTGGGCACGGGTACCGTCCAGCTGATAGGAGCCGACCCGTTTTCTCTCCTCTTCCCGGTGCCGATGCTAGGTCTGTGGCAGAATGGCGCGGTTTCCCCCAGAACGGCAGGATTCAAAAATTTGCGCCGTTCAGTGGGGCCGGAGACGCGGTTGCGTCACTTCCGGCGGAACCGCGTCATAGCTGAGCGCCGAGACTTCCGGGTCTCCACGAGGCGCAGGGGGAAAAGAAAAAGCCCAGGCTGATTCTGCATATCCCGACCTGCCTCCAGCTACACCGGACGAGCGGCGGGATCGGAGAGGGGAACGACCATGGAGGCGCATTCCCTGTTCACTCCGGAGGACGCAGGCACCAGCATTCCCCAGGTAGGCTGCTGGGCATGTACTCAGGGGAAATACTAGGTGTATGTGGTGGCTGGGTACTGCTCCATGGGGGGTCACATCCCAGGGGGAACTGTTTCTGGTGGTGGTAGCACAGGTGTATCCCTCAGTCAGGATAGGTCCTCAGTATGCTCTCTCTTTCTTTAGGTTAAAGAGACCACTAAGGAAGACAAGTCTGGGCGTAAAAAGTGTCCAAATTGTGCTAGCAAATTGTCCTCTGGCTATGATCAGACCTTGTGTAAACAGTGCATAGCAAAACTGTTAAAGTCTGAGGCAGACTCTCCAGTAGTTAAATTTCTGGGGTCATTTAAAGAAGAAATGGCATCTACTTTTCAATCCCTTAGGGATTTAATTGCCAATGTTAGCACGGTTGCTGCCACCAGTAGTTCCAATACGGTTTCCCCCTCTCCAAGCCCCACTATGCCTAGTTCCGGGGAGCCCCGTAGGGAAAGGGAGCATAGCCCCGAGTTAGTGAGACCAGAAACCTCCGATGCAGATTCAGATCAGGAGGAAAATCAGGTCGCAACTAAAAGAGTGTCTAAATACAAGTTATCTGTCGAAGAGGTAGATGAATTGTTGGGTGCCATTTACGGTACACTAGATATTGAGGAAGAAGAGTCTCAGTTATCTAGACATGACACCATGTATGCTGCCTTAGGGAGGAAAAAAGCCAGAGTTTTCCCCATCCATGAAGTCCTATCTGACATGGTCCACAAAGAGTGGGCAGAGCCAGATAAAAAATACTGTCATACTCTCCACACTCCTCTACATAGTGCTCACTGTCATACTCTCCACACTTCTCTCCTATACATAGTGCCCACTGTCCTACCCTACACACTCCTCTCCTGTACATAGTGCCCACTGTCATACCCTTCACATTCCTCCTAGTTCAATTGCGTACTGTGCAAGCTCTGGCCAGTGATCCATCCTCAAGACCCAGTAAGCCAGAGGATTTTCCGTGGGGAAGGTGTCCAAGTCTGATCTTGCCCCTAGGTATTCCCGCACCATGTAAACCAGACGCTGGCGATGGTTGCTGGAACCAGTCATACCTTGGGGCTGTGGACTAAAAAATTGGCCGAACGCATCGGTCAGAAGGCCACCTTCTCCACCGCTCCTTCTGTGATTCACCGAAGCCTCAGCAACACGTTGTCCAGGAACAGGATTTGGTAATCCCCCCAGGTTCTGGGAACGCGTTGCAAGACCTCCCTCTGCGACGGTAAGATAAGCTCCGCAACCTTACTCTTGTAACGTGGATCAAGGAGAGTTGCCAGCCAGTAATGATCCCTCTCCTTGATACCACGAACATGAGGATCCTTACGCAGGCTTTGCAGGATCAGGGAGGCCATGCAGCGTAGGTTTGCTGAGGCATTCGGGGCACAGTCCTCTAGGTCACTGAGGACGACAGGATCCGCAGCCACCTTATCCCAGCCACATAAAAGTCCACGGGTTCCTTGGGACTGTAAGTGATCCCTTGAAGACTGCTGATGCTGAGTGCTAGGCTCCACCTCCATGCTGCTGCATGCTCTTCCTCCTCCTCCTCGTCCTGTGTGCTAGGCGGGCATGCAGGACCACTGTCTGGATAAAGGGTGCCTTGAGAGGGGGCCTTGTTCTGCCTCAAGGGCCCTGTCCATTATTCCACGTAGCGTGTGTTCCAACATGTGAATAAGAGGGACAGTCTCACTGATGCATGTACTGTCACTGCTCGCCATCCTCGTGGCCTCCTCAAATGGTGACAGGACAGTGCATGCATCCCTGATCAAGGCCCACTGGCGTGGGGGAAAAAACCAAGCTCCCCTGACCCAGTTCTGCTGCCATATTGACACAGGTACTCAATTATGGCCCTCTGCTGCGTGTGCAGCCGCTGCAGCATGGCAAATGTAGAGTTCCATCTGGTGGGCATGTCACAGATTAGGCGGTTCTGTCCTCTGAGCCTGTCCCTGTAGAGCTGCCAGAACCTCTGCCCCAGTGTGGCTCCTGTCTCCCAAGCACACCAGCTCTAGCACCGCATGGCATCTCTTGGCCTGCATTCCTGCGTAGCCCCTCGTACGCCTACGGAGCACGGCTGGTTCCGAGGAAACATCAACACAGGAAGAGGCCACAGAGGAAGAAGAGGAGGAGGGGTGGAGGAGAGAGGTGTGTCACAACCAGTAGTAGTGTTTTTGAGGCGTGGTGGTGGAACAACCTCCAACACTACTGTACCTTGCCCTGCGTCCTTCCCAGCTGCCAGCAGTCACCCAATGCGCCGTGAAAGAGAGGTAACGTCCATGCCTGTTGGACCATGAGTGAGCGGTGATATGCACCTTACCACTGACCGCCCTGTCCAGCGAGGCATGGACATTGCCTTCCACATGCCGGTAGAGAGCCGGAATCGCCTTCTGTGAGAAAAAGTGGCCTTTGGGGACTTGCCACTGAGGTACCGCACATTCCACAAACTCACGGAAGGGGGCAGAATCTACCAACTGAAAAGGCAGCAGTTGAAGTGCTACCAATTTCGCTAAGCTAGCATTCAACCGCTGGGCATGTGGAGGCTGGGAGAGTACTTCTTTCGGCGCTGCAGCAGCTGGGGCAGGGAAATTTGTCTGGTACCATCAGTAGATTGCCCGCATGTACTACTAGCTTGTGACACACCTATTTTCTACACCTTCAGTCCTATCAGTGCAGGCTTCAGAGAGGACTGAGGGTCTAGTGGGGTTGGAGGTCCCAGCTGATGAGGGGCAAGGGGAGGTCCGCTTTGTTCTTTGGTGTGGATCTTTCTGGCATGCTTGCCCACGAACTGCATGGCAGGTCGACATATGTCTGGTCAAGCATGTGGTGCCTAAGCGGGTGATGTTTTGGCCACGCGAGATACGCTTGAGACATATGTTGCAAATAGCAACGGTGCGATCTGATGCACATGTCTCAAAAAAGGCCCACACCAAAGAACTTTTGCAGTACTGTTGAGACACAGCAGCACCCTGCACAGGCGTAGCTCTGCGATGTAATGCCCTGGAGGGCATCCTGCCTCTTTGGAGATGTGCCTGTGCCTCTTCCTCCTCCTCTCTCCTATCAGGCACCCACATAGTCAGTGACCTGATAATCCCCTCCCTCCCTCATCGCTGTCGAAATCCTGGCAGTATGCTGAAGCTGGGGGAACATGACTGCCAGATTGCTGTACCTCTCGGGCACCCGCTCTCTCTGGGCTCACATCAATGCCTTCCTCTATCTGTGTTCCGTCATCGGAGCCTTCAAAACGCTGCGCATCTTCATGCAGCATGTACCCAACACTGTGTTGAAACAGTTCGGGGGACTCCTTAAGTGGACATGGTGGGACTAGGGAAGGATTGTGTGATGCCATTGTGCAGAGAGACGAGGACGCCTTGGCAGCTGCTTTGCCAGACAAACTACGCTCAGCCTGGGTGAGAGAGGATGAGGACGGCTTGGTCATCCACTCTACTAATTTCTCTGCATGTTGAGGCTCAACACGGCCAGCTCCCGAAAAGGACAAGCGTGTCAGACGGCCACGTGCTGAAGAGGATGCACTGTGTCCACCACCAGCGTTGCCTCTAGATGCAGAGCCTGCTTGCCCTCGTGACTCTCTGCCTCTTTGTTGTCCTTCCAGACATTTTAATGGCCTGCACAGGACAAAATCAGAAATAAACAGCACACGTGCAGTAAGAGCGACTGCGTTTATGGGCAAACAAATAGCACACGTGCAGTAACACCGAGTACGTTTAGGTGTAAACTAAACAGCACACAGGCAATACAACACGTTAGAGCACTGCAGCTAGCATAATCTACTGCCTGACAAATAGGAATAGCTGATCAACCTAAGCTATACAGTGTATAAATAAATGTACGACTACTAGGATCTATCGAATCTATTAGAAAAGACATGGTGTCTCTCTATCTCTCTTTCTCTAACTGACTGTCTGATCTGTAACAACGCCGGAACACACTACATGCGGCCGCCTTGTAGGCGGCCTTATATAGTGTGGGGCGTGTACTAAATCCCCTGAGCCATAATTGGCCAAAGCCACCCAGGCTTTGGCCAATTATTGTTCTCTGTTTTTTGCGCGCTGTGATTGGCCAAGCATGCAGGGTCATAGTGCATGCTTGACCAATCATGAACGCGCAATGCTGCAGTGAATTATGGGCCGTTGCGCGTCACTCGAATTTGGCGCGAACGACCCATTTTGTTCGAATTTCGTCGAACGTACGAACAGACAATGTTCGAGTCGAACATACGTTCGAATCTAACACAAAGCTCATCCCTAACCAGGAGGGCAGTGAGAGGAAAGGAAAAGCAGAAGATAGCAATTGGGTATGTGAAAGGAGATTGTTACTCATTCTCTTCTTCAAAAAGCCACTAGGGTTTGTGACGAACGCGAGCGTCAGATCCCCGCCCTCCGCGCCAACTTGCGACGAAGGACAGGCCGACCTCACACCACGCTGTCACTTACGTAACAATGACACTCTCAGCTGCGCCCAGCACAAAGATTTCCCAGCTTGCGGGACCACAATCTAAGTGCTAGAAGCCTGAAAGCGATTGTCACTGGGCTAATGACACAATTAACCCTTTAACTGCCATCACCAACATTCATAAGCAAGTGTTGGTACTCCTGTCAATTAGCAATACCAATTAGGATTTTTTTAGAATAAGCGTCTGCAGCACACACTGTCACCACAGGCAGGTCTGCTCAGAGGCATTACTCTACAACAGTAGCGCTCTTCAAAAGGCAGAGGTTCGTTTATAGCTTGCATTAAGAGTTTTAGAGACAAGGTTAACACTTTTCAACATAAAAGGTTTATTACGAAAAGGGCAAACTTGGTGCAATAAAGTGTTACAGAAAAATATGTTTTAAAGAGATAATGACAATATCAGCCACAAAGTAATGAGGTAGAATTGAAGAAGGATACTTGCAATTAATGTCCAAGGTTGATCAGAGTTCGATCGATGAACTGGGTAATCGGTTCTCAAACTTGGCAGATGCTCTTGCTTGGATGGTAAAAGGAGAACTCCCCTTCACTTGACGTCTCCTCTTTTCTGTCAGATCACGAAGGGGCGTTGACACGACCAGTAACCAATTGTCTGGTCATCTGATTTAGGGGCTGGTTACTGGGAGGGTCCACATTCACGCCCATAACCCAGGTACACTTTGTGATACATATTCATATCTCTGCAGTTCTAATAGTTACAGACTACCAACATCCGTGTTAGGGTACAGCGTGATATTTGCTTTAAGAAAAGTCCAAACGTGACAAGTCTACCATGGTTATTCTACCTAGGACGAATAAATGGGGCTATGGGCCTTCCGTATGATTGATCATATTCATGTCTGAGCTTGAAACGTTACAAGTTATCTGAGGAAACTAAATATGTCTGTTTGGCTGTGCTATGAGTTAGCTGGAAGTTATGAAACATGTTCATACTTATTCCTCAGTCTTCAGCGTTTATGAGTCTAAGGCATTTACGACCGGGGTCTGCAGATTCTCCGAGGTGAGAGGATGACAGTCTTACGACAGGCCAGGAACCCTGCCAGGAGACATTAAGAAACCTAGTTTGCTCTGTTCCTCGGAGGAGATAATAGATCTTTTGAAGTAGAATGCCTATGAATTCCTGAGAATAAGGGAGGGAGGGAGTGAGTTTCTTTCCACTGCTTATACTGTTTTTAAACATGGCTGCTGTATGGTTCTTACACAACAGCTAGTCGCGTGTCCAGCGCGCAATATCGTTACAGGGTTGATTTACTAAAACTGGAGAGAGCAAAACCTGGTGCAGCTCTGCATAGAAACTAATCAGCTTGCAGGTTTTTTGTCAAAGCTTAATTAAACAAGCTGAAGTTAGAAGCCGATTGGCTACCATGCACAGCTGTATCAGATTTTGCACTCTCCAGTTTTAGTAAATCAACCTCACAGTTTCTAAACCTAAAAGTGTAGGATATTCTCTATTGGGAAGTTAATGGTGTCTGGTTCTTTCAAAGGAAGTATGGCATTGAAATCTGCCATTTTTTCTCCTTCTGATCTTTCATAGACATAGTAAGATTTTCCATTTGTTGGATTTTGAATTGTGGCCAGCCATTGTGACTTGCTAGGAGGCGATAGTTGTTTCCATAGAACACAAATTCCTAAAATTCTTATGTGCACTTTTAAAACCTAGACCCTCTTTACCATTACAGAGCTATCAGTTTTGGATTTGAAAACAAACAGGTATGCCAGCTAAATTCATTTCAAATCGTGGCTCACCACTACATAGTTGACAGGCCTTTAGAAGCACTCCAAAAGCACCATCTTGAATCTTGTGTTCCTATGCCTCACAGCTCTGTCAGATTAGCGACAGTCATATACAGTTTCATAAATACCAGTTAATGTCAATTTGTGCATTAGCGAATGTGTGCAGTCCCTATAGTAGTTAAATCGACCCCAATGTAGAGGGAAAATTGTCAGTGGAGGTAGCTATCGCTCTTACGACCTGGTTTTCAGCTTTAATATATTTTTGTGACTATATAATACTAGCTTATATTCATTTATTACCGTATATACTCGAGTATAAGCCAAGTTTTTCAGCCCTTTTTTTGGGGCTGAAAATACCCCCCTTGGCTTATACGCAAGTCAGTACCTGAATTCTTGCCAGGCGTCCATTTTTTAAAAAGTCGTGGCTTCCTCCTGGTGTTCCATTCCGTGATAGGCATTTAACACTGTGTTCTGCCAATCGCAGTCATCACATGACGCCGGTTTGTTTACAAGTGATCGCTCCGTCATTTGACGGAGCGATCACATGGTAAACGGCCGCTATCGGCGGCAATTTACCGCAATCCGTGATGCGCCGGGTCTTCTAGACCCGCTGCTCACGGATGATTCCGGGAGCGCGCCCCAGGAGGATTCTGGGAGGACGTCCTCCCAGAACAACTCCACCGCGCTGTAGACGTCTTTTGTCTATAGCGCGGTGGGAAAGAGGTTAAAGGATTTAACACACATTTACATTTTTTTCCTATAAAACAACTTAACCAAAAAAACATGCTCTTGCTTCCAAGCACAATGGGGTAGATTCAGGTAGCTACGCTATAATTTACGGCGGCGCAGTGTATTCACGCTACGCCTCCGCAACTTACAGGAGCAAGTGCAGTATTCACAAAGCACTTGCTCCGCAAGTTGCGGCGGCATAGCGTAAATGGGGCCGTCGTAAGCGCGCGTAATTCAAATTGGGAAGGGGTGCGTGTTTTATGGTAATTTGTGATGACCTGACGTGATTTACGAACGGCGTATGCGCTGTCCGTGTACATATCCCAGTGTGTAACGACGTATTGGTTTCGACGTGAACGTAAATTATGTCCAGCCCTATTCGCGAACGACTTACGCAAACAACGTAAATAATTCAAATTTCGAAGCGGGAACGACATCCATACTTAACATTGGCTGCGCCTCCTAATAGCAGGAGCAGCCTTACGCAGAAAAAGCCTTTACGCAAACGCCGGGCGCACGTACGTTTGTGAATCGGCGTATCTAGGAAATTAGCATATTCTACGCCTACAAAAAACGGAAGCGCCCCTAGCGGCCAAAGTTATATTACACACAATTCTACGCCACCGCAATCAAGTTACGTCGGTGGAGGAAGCCTATTTTTTCAGCGTAACTGCCTTTGAGAATCGGCGTAACGCTACGTGGGCGCGGATTTCAAATTACGGCGGTGTATGTGAATCTACCCCAATGTAGGTAAATGTAATATAAGTATTGTTACATCAGGATTCTGAAATCAAATGAGCCATTTCATTATGCATATCGTTTGTTTTGACATTATGTATTTAGAGCCACTTCATTATGCATTTCACTCCACGCTTTCATTTTTCAGACAGAGAGCCTGCCTGGGGAAGATAAAGTCAGCCTCTTTCAATTGAGGCTGTCTCTGCTATCTTGGTGAGAATTAAAGCAGCTATACTCCATAGCATTCATGCCTCTGAGCTTGACTCTGATACAGGTGTTGATTTTATGCCCCATTGTTCAGGGTGGAACCACACTTTTTTTTATTCTGGCATAGTCCATAATCAACAAAAATCTTTTTAGGCTTTATATATTTCTTACATGACTATAGTATAACAGATGTACAACTAAACCAACCTTATTACCCCAAAACCAACCCAACCTTCTTCCCATTAAATGGAGACCACACCATCTTTGTTGGGTAAAATTATAGGCCGTAGCAGCCTGCTTTATTAAAGGTAATAACTTAACATTTTAACGTAAAACACACCTGTCATACTAACTGAACTGACGTTGGTCTCCGCAGGCAAAAGCCTCTAACTGTAAAACACTAAATATATATAAACATATATACATATAACTTCTCTATTGCACTGCGGTCTCTCGTGCCCTTCTGACAGGCCTCAAGCCGATGCTGGCTCAAAGACCTTCCCGACCGCAGTGCTCCATACTCATTCCCTCCAGGTAACCTCCGTTATCTGGGCACCATCATATCCCCTGTCACCGACAGGTCTTAAATCACTTATTTTAAACGGCTCCTCCTTCACCCGCAGAGACCAAACCACGCCACAGCACCCAAGGGTAAAACCTTATCCTTGGGTGCCCCTCCACACCCTAATGGCCCTCTGTATACCGTCCTGCAAACCCAGAAACCACATGTCTATTCCCACAGCCGTAAGGTGCACCCCATCGCCCCGCAGGTACCTCCAGGTTTCCTCCTCCAACTCCATATGACGCACTACCAGCCCCCCATTCCGCACCATAAACCTGCCCACATCACGATTGATCTTCCGTCGGGCCCTGTTGATCCTACTCACCGACCTCGCTAATCTCCAGGCGGTCCGAGCAATCATGTCGGACCAAATTATGACCGTGTCCGGGAAAGCCATCCTCAGTCTCAGGATATCAAACTTGATGTCCCTGGTGATCTCAAGCATCGATCTAACCCCCAGATCGTTGCCACCCACGTGCAGCAATAGAACGTCGGGTGGCCGGTCCAGGTGCTCAAAACGATGCACCTCTGACACCATTCTTCCCCAAAGCATCCCCGGGACCCCCAGCCAGCGCACACAGGCTTCTTCCCTCGGGAAGCCCAGCTGCCGACCATCCGGCCTAACATCCGCCCGCCTAGCTCCCCATACCACATAGGAGTGGCCCAGAATCCACACCAAGGCCGGAATCCCACCCTAACACCGATACCCGCACATCACCCCTTTCACACCCAAGACACACATATCCCCCCCCCTTCCTTACCGGGAATTACCCGTCCAGAAGGTGGGGGCGCACATAGCTCTGAAATCTCCTAGACTCCCACCTGCCAATTTGTTTTACCACCTCCACTCCTAAACCACTCCTAGACGCCTCAGTCGCCGCGCCAATGCGGAAAGAGTGAGAAGAAAAACCTTTCTCGTCCACTCCCAACGCCCGTAGCCCCTTCTTAAAAATGGCCCCAAATTGATACCTGGACAGAGGAGACCCATTCCCATGTATCAGAAAGGAACCTTCCGACCCAGGGCGCATACTCAGGAACGCCCGCACTGACCCCACTGGGCACAACGGGGAACCAGGTAACGCAAAGACCAGCACCTCCCGTCCCTTACCTGTCTGGTCCGTTTTTGGTCTACGTAGCCATATTGACACCCTGTCCCTTCCGCAACTTACCTCATGAGCTCCCAAGCCCCCGTGCTTCTTCTTAGAAGGGCTAACCAACTCCCCTATCCTAAAGGCCCCAAAGAACGCCAATGTGAACGCCACCCTGAACAGCGCCACCTCGTACTCCGACGAACAGATTGAAGGCAACTTATCCAATAGACCCTGCAGCACCGAAAATGACACCGGGCGCCTGGAGTCCCGAGTCACCCGCGCCTTCCTATACCCCTTGAGCGCCTGCCTTACCCAGAAATCCTTGGTGAAATCCTGGCAACCACGCAACTTGAATAGGAACGCCAGCCCTGCCATCTTTTTATTTAATGCCGCCACTGACACCCCATCCTCCATGTTCCTAGATACAAAGTAGAATAACAAACCCCGCGCCTCCGTCCCAAAAGGTTCAACTGCCGTCCAGCTTGCCAAAGGCTCCCACTCCCGCCATACCTTGCTGTCAGCCACCCACGTGCCATCGCTCACCGACCTTCTGAGCCATCTAGAGATCACGCCAAAGCAATCCTCCACAGCCCATCCGGACAAGGTACTCTGTGTTGTTCCGACGCCGGCACCAACTCTCGGAACCTGTCCCACTGAAAGCGAGATAAGGCGTCAGCAATGACGTTCTCCACCCCCGGGATATGAACTGCATGAATAAAGACATTCAATTGCAAGCATCTAAGCACCAAGTGTTGCAGCAAGCGCACCACTGGCGGCGAGGTGGCCGATACCCGGTTAATCGCCTGTACCACCCCCAGATTGTCGCAATGAAATCTCACCTTTTTGTCCCTGAAATCTGCCCCCCACAGTTCCACCGCCAGCACCACCGGAAACAATTCCAGCAACACCAGGTTCCGCGTAAACCCCGCTTCCACCCAGCTCACTGGCCACGGGCCCGCGCTCCACCTGCCCTGAAAAAAGGCTCCAAAGCCGGAGGACCCCGCTGCGTCCGTGTAGAGTCAAAATTGTTGACCGGGCCAGACATCCACAACGCCCTACCATTAAAAGATTCCAAAAAGGAGTGCCACACCCGCAAGTCCTCCCTGTGTACCTTTTGCGGCTAACAAAGTGATTGGGTGACTCCACCCCGGCTGTGCTAGCAAAAAACCCGTCCCATAGGCAAGATGCGGCACGCAAAATTCAGCTTGCCCAGCAATGACTGGAGTTCCTTAAGCCGAACCTTGCGTGCCCCTAACTTCAGCCTTGAGCGCCACAACTTTGTCCTCAGGTAGTCTGCATTCCATCGCCTCGGAATCCAAAGTGATACCTAGAAACGTCATGACCGTGCACGGACCCTCCGTCTTCACTGGGGCTAAAGGAACCCCATAACGGTCAGCAATGTGCTCCAGCGTGGCCAGAAGTACTGCAGCCACTCTGGAGGAAGCTGGCCCAACACACAGAAAATCATCCAGATAATGGATAACTGAATTGAGACCCGACACATCCCGCACCACCCACTCCAAAAAGGAGCTGAACATTTCAAAGAACGCGCAGGAGATGGAACACCCCATGGGAAGGCACCGGTCTACATAGAACTGCCCCTCCCAATGACACCCCAACAGCCGGAAGCTGTCCGGGTGTACTGGCAACAAACAAAATGCCGCTTCGATGTCAGACTTCGCCATCAAAGCCCCCTGCCCGCCACGCCGAACCCCCATAAACCCTGTGAGCCTCCCCGATCGCGTTCTGATAAATGAATAACCCTGAACAGAACTCCGGCTTCTTCTCCCCCAACACACAGGCCAAGATACTAAAAGCCTGTAACCAGTTGGCGAACGTGCGTGGGATCATCCGATACCTGCGCCTCTCCTCTTCCTCCTTCTTGGACTCGTCAGGCTTACCTCTATCTAAATTAAATTTCTCTAACGGAAGTAGAGAGAAAATCTCCACATACTCACCCTTCCATATTTTTTCCCTGACCTCCGCCTTGAGATGGGTCTCTTACGAAGCCTCATAACAGACGTAGACCTCACACTTTGCCGCATCCGCCAGGCGAATTATCTCCTGTCTGGCTGCCGCCTCTCCTGCCCCTTTTCCCTCCATAGCTGCCCCGGGCGATACCGCACTTGCCGGGGCCATAGCGGGGGCTACCACCGGCGGAGCCGCAGGCGCCGCCGAAGCCACCACCGCACTAGGCCCCACCCCTGCGGGAGCGACCCACGCCGCCGCCGGACCAGGCAACGCCCCCCCCCGTGTTCTCAAATTTGCCAACTAATTCTTTTATACCCGCCAGAAACCCCGCAAACCCTCCCACCACCAAGCCAGGGGACAAAACACCGCCCCCCACCCGGTCACCCCCAGCCCCGACATACCCAACCATGCATTTAAAATAATAGGTGAAACGGACTTGCCATGCTGCCTAGGGATTGGACCACTAGCCGACCGTCCCGTCTCCACCGCCGCCACCCCCCTCCTGGGGGGGAGATCATCCTCGGACTCGCTCAACTCCCCTTCCGATCGGACCGCAGCAGGCTTTTCACCCTCCTCAGACAGCCCGCCAGGGGAAGGGTCCCTGGCTGCCGTGAGCCTGGCGCCAGAACGCACACCAGGCCCGTTCGCGGATTTCTCCGTCGCCTTCCGCGGGCCAGGGGGGGTGCCCCCAGCCCCGACGCCTCCATCACTGCTGGCATCCGCGGCATCTCCATCAGTCCCGTCCCGCGCAAGACCGCAGGCCGCGGAGGTTGCAGTCGCGCTCCTCGGCCTCCTACGCTGAGGCCCCGCACCCCGTGCTGCAACGTGGGGGGAGGGGCCCGCCAACTCGGACTCCATGCGCCGTGTGGGTGTAGGGGCCGCCCCAGGGCTGACGGAGCGGCCGCCCGCCGAGCCCCGTCCACGAAGGGGATTCCTCCCGGTCCCCACCTTTCCCGGTAATGCAGCCCGCTTCGCAGGGGGGCCCCGGAGGGGACTCCCAAGGTGAAGCTGGGCCCTGGGAGACGAATCGGGGGAGAAGCGCTCCGAAGGCTGCGACCTCCGAGCTCGTCCCGATTCCCGCCCCCCCTCGGTACCTGAAGCTGCTGGCCCCCCAAGGATAGGCCGCAGCTGCTCCTGGAGCCAATTTGGGCCATGGATCGCCGCCTCCGCCTGAAGCTGGGCCCAAATGCTAGCCAAATCTGCCATGCTACCTCAGTCTTAACTTTCCTGCGCGCTGTGCTTACGGCGGGGACTTGCCCTTTTATAAACTCCTCTCTCCGCCCCCTGGACAGCCAATCATTAATTTGTACCCTGTTCCCCTAGTCATGTGGCCCTCCTCCGAGTCCCTTCGGTCCTAGCTCCGGGCTTTCTTGACATTGACAGATTAACAAGACAAAATGGGATGATGGATGTTGTAAGCATGATATATGGTATTCCATGAAGGTGCACAAAATATTATGATGCACTGCTTGCTGTGATCAGCTCAATCAGGGTTTATTGCTGGCTGGAATCAACAACACAGACGCATAGAGGTTTCCGTATAGAAGAAGACCTATTCATATTACTGCTTCCCATGAATTGGATACTAGCTGGTATAGAATTTAACTTATCCCTTCACAACACAAAAAATGTGAATTATTATTATTATTGTACAGGATTTATACAGCGTCAACAGTTTACAGCACTTCACAACATGAGGGCAGACAGTACAGTTACACTACAATTCAGTACAGGAGAAATCGGAGGGCCCTGCTCGTTGGAGCTTACAATCTAAGAGGGAGGGTCAAGTAGGGTGACCACGTGTCCCGGTTTGCCCGGGATCGTCCCGTAATTTAAATTTTTGTCCCGTGTCCCGGGAGCCTTCAAACCGGGACAATAGAGTGTCCCGGAATCAACTGCCTGGCAGTGC
Source organism: Rana temporaria (assembly GCF_905171775.1). Lineage (NCBI taxonomy): Eukaryota > Metazoa > Chordata > Amphibia > Anura > Ranidae > Rana > Rana temporaria. The sequence continues at coordinate 377,526,098 of NC_053489.1, forward strand.
TTGCCAGTCTGCCACACTCACTGCCGCTGGCCCGCTGCTGCCACAGTGCCGCTTTGTAATTTAATCTTTTTAAATCACTGGTTGCTAGGGCCGCCCCGCTTGGCGTGTAGCAACCAGTGACGTCACTGTTTCCCGCTCTCCCTGACGCTCCGACTCCACCCCCACCACCTCCTCCTCCAGCGGCCAGCTGCGGTTCTTGCAGCAGAGAGAGCAGCAGCATCGTTAGGGCAGGCAGAGTGAGACAGTGAGTCACTCACCGTCACCGACCAAGACCTCCTCCTCCCCCGCTCCAGGCCTCGGTTGCTCAGCTGGACTCGATCCGCCGTCCGTGACCGACCTGGCTGGCTCCCGCGAGTCCCGACTCCCGCTGCCTGGGCTGAGCCTGCGACATCTCTCCGACGGCCTCACTCGCACATCTGCCGGTCTGACCGCCTCCAGGCCCAGGCAGGCTCCTCCTGGCTCCCGCCCGAGCGGCCCGATTCACTGCCCTCGATCCCTCAAGGCTGGAACCAAAAATAGAAGACCGCGGCGCCAACGCTGACTACCCTGCTCCACCACCACAAGTGACCAGTCACCAGACGAGGAGTCAGTCAGTCACCTCCATCTCCATTAGAGCATATCAAAAGGTGAGCAAATGGGGGCAATTAACAGTGACACTGGCTGGCAGCATTTGATGGGGCACAGTAGCGACAATTTATGGGCACACTGGCATTTGATGGGGCACAGTAGCGACAATTTATGGGCACACTGGCATTTGATGGGGCACAGTAGCGACAAAAACACACTGGCATTTGATGGGGCACAGTAGCGACAATTTATGGGCACACTGGCATTTGATGGGGCACAGTAGCGACAAACACACTGGCATTTGATGGGGCACAGTAGCGACAATTTATGGGCACACTGGCATTTGATGGGGCACAGTAGCGACAATTTATGGGCACACTGGCATTTGATGGGGCACAGTAGCGACAAACACACTGGCATTTGATGGGGCACAGTAGCGACAATTTATGGGCACACTGGCAATTGATGGGGCACAGTAGCAACAAAAACACACTGGCATTTGATGGGGCACAGTAGCGACAATTTATGGGCACACTGGCATTTGATGGGGCACAGTAGCGACAAAAACACACTGGCATTTGATGGGGCACAGTAGCGACAATTTATGGGCACACTGGCATTTGATGGGGCACAGTAGCGACAATTTATGGGCACACTGGCATTTGATGGGGCACAGTAGCGACAATTTATAGGCACACTGGCAGCATCTGATGGGGGCACAGTAGCGACAATTCATGGGCACACTGGCATTTGATGGGGCACAATAGCGACAATTCATGGGCACACTGGCAGCATCTGATGGGGGCACAGTAGCGACAATTCATGGGCACACTGGCATTTGATGGGGCACAATAGCGACCATTCATGGGCACACTGGCAGCATCTGATGGGGGCACAGTAGGGACAATTCATGGGCACACTGGCATTTGATGGGGCACAATAGCGACAATTCATGGGCACACTGGAAGCATCTGATGGGGCACAGTAGCGACAATTGATAGGCACATTGGCAGAATTTGATGGGGCACAGTAGCGACAATTGATCGGCACACTGGCAGCATCAGATGGGGCACAGTAGCAACAATTGCTGGACACACTGGCAGCATTTGATGGGGCACAGTGGCGGCATTTGATGGGGCACAGTGGCGGCATTTGATGGGGCACAGTGGTGGCATTTGATGGGGCACAGTGGTGGCATTTGATGGGGCACAGTGGCGGCATTTGATGGGGCACAGTGGCGGCATTAGATGGGGAACAGTGGCGGCATTAGATGGGGAACAGTGGCGGCATTAGATGGGGCACAGTGGCGGCATTAGATGGGGCACAGTGGCGGCATTAGATGGGGCACAGTGGCGGCATTAGATGGGGCACAGTGGCGGCATTAGATGGGGCACAGTGGCGGCATTAGATGGGGCACAGTGGCGGCATTAGATGGGGCACAGTGGCGGCATTTGATGGCACAAGTGACTGCATTTGATGGCACAAGTGACTGCATTTGATGGCACAAGTGACTGCATTTGATGGCACAAGTGACTGCATTTGATGGCACAAGTGACTGCATTTGATGGCACAAGTGACTGCATTTGATGGCACAAGTGACTGCATTTGATGGCACAAGTGACTGCATTTGATGGCACAAGTGATTGCATTTGATGGCACAAGTGATTGCATATGATGGCACAAGTGATTGCATATGATGGCACAAGTGATTGCATATGATGGCACAAGTGATTGCATATGATGGGGCACAGTGGTGGCATTAGATAGGGCACAGTGGTGGCATTTGATGGGGCACAAGTGACTGCATTTGATGAGGCACACGTGATTGCATATGATGGGGCACAGTGGTGGCATTTGATGGGGCACAAGTGATGGCATTTGATGGGAACAGTGGCGGCATATGATGGGAGCAGTGGTGGCATTTGATGGGGCACAAGTGGCTGCATTTGATGGGGCACAAGTGGCTGCATTTGATGGGGCACAAGTGGCTGCATTTGATGGGGCACAAGTGGCTGCATTTGATGGGGCACAAGTGGCTGCATTTGATGGGGCACAAGTGGCTGCATTTGATGGGGCACAAGTGGCTGCATTTGATGGGGCACAAGTGGCTGCATTTGATGGGGCACAAGTGGCTGCATTTGATGGGGCACAAGTGGCTGCATTTGATGGGGCACAAGTGGCTGCATTTGATGGGGCACAAGTGGCTGCATTAGATGGGGCACAGTGGCAGCATTTGATGGGGCCTAAGGCCCTCTTTTGATCTTGCACACGGGCCCGCTGATTTCATGATACGCCCCTGCCCCCAAAATACGCAAACAAATATGTAAAAAAAACATATTTTTTTTTAGGGGGGGGGGGGGGGGGTGTCCCTGAATGTCAGTTTGGAAATGTGGTCACCCTAGGGTCAAGTGATATAAGGGGGGGATGATCTGATGGAGAAAATAAAAGTACAGGTGTTAGGTTGGGGCAGAATAGGCTTCTCTGAAGAGAAGGGTTTTCAGAGATTATCTCCTACTCTGTTAGCATTTAGACAGTCGGACAGATTGCGGTAAGGAGTTCAATAGGATGGGAGAGGCTTGGAAAAAGTCTTGGAGGTGACGAGGGAGCTAGAGAGCAATGGAGGAATGAAGAGAACGAGTAGGCTGGTATTTTGAGACTAGGTTAGTGATGTAGCTGGGGGATGAGTTGTTTATAGCTTTGTAAGTTAATATTTTAAATGTAATTTGTTGGGTGGAGGGAGTAGCAGACACTGAACTATGGTAAGGTGTATGAGCCTGTCAGCAGCATTCATAATGGACTGAAGGGGGGCATAATCTGTGTAAAGGTAATCCAATGAGGAGGGAGTTGCAGGAGTCGAGGTGGGAGATGACCAGGGAGTGAATTAGGAGCTTTAGGCCCCTTTCACACTTGTGGACCGTTCAGATCCACCTGTCAGTTTTTCAGGCGGCTCTGATCAGGCGCTCCATGTATCTCTATGGGGAGTCGCATGTCAGCAATGACATGTCCACTGACACCCGATCAGCCCCGATCTGATCCTCTCTGCTAAAATGTGACAGATGCAAACACAATTTTGCATCCGTCTGGTGGACCGGATAGGTTGAAAACGCAGCCACAGTGGTGACAATTGATGGCACAGTGGCTGCGTTTGATGGCACAGTGGCTGCGTTTGATGGCACAGTGGCTGCGTTTGATGGCACAGTGGCTGCGTTTGATGGCACAGTGGCTGCGTTTGATGGCACAGTGGCTGCGTTTGATGGGCACAGTGAGTTTGCAATTGATGTGTTTTTTTTTTTCTTTTGTTTGTTTCTGAAGGATAGAGAGTTAGATTTGGGTGTGGTCAGTGTAGAAATGGTATTGGAAGCCATGGGAGGTGATTACCTGGCCCAGGGAGCAGGTGTAGATGGAGACGAGGAGAGGTTTAAGAACCGAACCTTGGGGAACTCTGACATAAAAAGGGAGAGGAGGAAGTATAATTGTAAGTAACGCTAATGGACTTTGCCATGGCCATTGCAGCATTCCTTATCTTAAACATGTGACTTAGTTCATTATCTCCTTTAGGCAACCTTAAAGAGGTGGAGATTTACTCGAACAACATGGGACAAATCCAAAGATCACCAGGCACAGTGTCGCCTCCTCACACCTGATTTAAAGCCTCTAATTGTCGTACTGCCGCATCACAATCGCGTGCATTGCACGGCAATCGTGGGTTTAAATCAGGTGGTGAGGAGGCAACAGATCCCCTCCTCACCACCTGTCAAATGCACTCAATCGCTTTTCAGAGGAGCAGCAGTGCCTGCTGCACTTGTGAATGAGCCCTTAGTTGCGTTTGGCAGCGACACCTTAGGACTCGAGTCGTTCAACACAAAGTTGGGGGGGAGAGAGAGAGAGAGAGACCTGTAAAGCGCAACACATGCGAACTGAATCGCCTCTGGGCGCTGTATCCATTTCATGGGTAAGGAACCCCTTGACCTCAGAAGAGATGGGTTTTAATCTTTCTCCTGACGGCCAAGTGGTCCGACTCCAGTCGGATGGTGGTTGGTAGTGCATTCCACAGGCGAGGTCCCTGGACTGCAAATCTTCGATCTCCTTTGGACTTGTATCTGGCCTTGGGTATCTGGAGGAGGTTTTGATTGGTGGATCGCAGAATGCGATTGGGGTTATGGGCTTTTATTTTTCGCATAGATATTGGGGGGCGTTGCCTTGAATACACTTATGTATTAGGCAGAGTGCCTTGAAAGTGATTCTGTCTTTTACTGGCAACCAATGAAGGGATCTCGGTGAAGGTGAGATGGATTCCCATGTTTTTTTTCCCAGTAACTAGTCGAGCGGCCGTATTTTGAACGACTTGCAGACGAGTGATTTGGTATTTGGGGAGTCCTAGATAGAGGGCATTTGCGTAGTCGAGTCTGGAATTGATGATTGTTCCCACCACGACTTCAATGTCCTCTTTCGGGATAAAGGGCGTGAGTCTGCGTAGTAGGCACAGCAGATGGTGGGATCCGCTGACTACTGACCCTATTTGTACATCCATTGTCATGTAGGTATCGAAAATGACTCCGACTTTTGACCTTTGGTGCTAGGGGTGATAGTTTTACCCAGAATGGGTGGGGGAGTCCATGTTGACGCGGGGTGATTTTTCCGGTTAGCGTGAAACAGAAGAAGTTCTGTTTTCGAACCATTGAGTTTAAGATAACTTTTTGTCATTCAGTTATCTATTAGAGTGAGGCATTTCTCTAGTCCAAGAGAATGATCCTTTTTGTTGCAGATGCGGAAATACAGTTGTGTGTCGTCTGCATAAGAGTGGTAAAGTAACTTCTGGTTACTGATGATTTCAAAGAGAGGGCGAAGATAGATATTAAACAATACGGGCGATAAGGGAGATCCCTGAGGGACTCCGCATGACACCGTACGTTTTTCAGAAGTGAAAGACCCCAGTTTCACTATTTGTGATCGGTTTTCCAAGAAGGAGGAGAACCAGGGTACTTCAGCTAGCCTAGCCAGTAGCAGTCTGTGGTCTACAGTGTCAAAAGCCGCGCTTAGGTCCAGCAGTATCAGGAGACAAGATTCTCCTTCGTCTGCGGCCTCTAGAGCATTATCCCATATTTTGAGCAGCACCGTTTCTGTTCCGTGACCCGGACGGAAGCCTGATTGAAACGGATCGAGTAATTTATGGGTGTCTAAATGCAGTTGCAGCTGTTGTACAACTACTTTCTCCATTACCTTGGAGAAGACATTTAGAGCTGTTATGGGCCTCCGGTTGTTTGGGTCTTTGGGGTCGAGGGTAGTTTTTTTTAGAATTGGTTTTATTGTACCTTGTTTTAGCAAGGTGGGCACCATGCCCTCCTTGAATGATTGGTTAATGAGCTGCGTGAGAGCTGGTGCCAGTATATCGGCACATTCTTTCAGCAGTTTAGTGGGGATGATATCATTGGGTGCTGTGCTATTACGCAGACTCCCGATGATGTTTTTAGTGGCATTGATGGAAATGGGTTTTAGAGTGAATTTTGGTGATTGCGGCGGATTTATGTGGGTATTAGGTTTGTGATTTGGGGGGGAGTTGGTGACGGTTCCATTTTGCTGAATACTTTCACAGATTTTTTTCAATTTTATTAATGAAATAATCTGATAACTCGTTGCAAAATTCTTGTGAATCAGAATTGGGGGCCTCTAAACAAGCTGGATTCATAGTCTGAGTGACCAGCTTGAAGAGTTCTCGGGGGCGGTTAAGGGCATTTGCGATGATGTTGGAAAAATGATTTTTTTTGGCCGTGAAGATTTCTTTGTGATATTTCTTTACTATTATCTTGTAAATGGTGTGGTTTTTATCTGAAGAGCACCTTTTCCACACAGCTTCTGCTCTTCTACGCTCTTGCTTTAGCAACGTCAGCTGGTCATTAAACCAGCTGGAGTTGTTTTTCCGGATGCAAGTTTTGCGTTTTGGTGCTAAGTCAGCTGACTGTAGTAGCGCCTTGTTGATGGCGTCAAGTGTTTCTGTGGCTGTTTGTTTTTGTTGGGTTGTTTTTATTTTGTTCCCTAGTGTTTTGAAGAGTTCCGAGTGGAGCTTCTTCTGAGATCTAGTCCAGTGAGTTGTCACCGGTTTTGTCGTTTTTTTGGGCTGGCATTTTTGGTGATTGTGAATTTGATGGCATGGTGATCGGTCCATGGTTGCGGCTCATTTCCCAGGATGTCAATTTCCAAATCTTGTTTGAAAATGAGATCGAGCGTATGGCCTGAGGCATGAGTGGGGCCTTGTATTAGTTGCTGCAGACCTAATCCTTCCAGATGGTCGATGCAGGCGTCGGCTACGGGGTCCAGCGAGGAGTTGGCCCAGAGGTTGAAATCCCCAAGCACCAAAAGGTGTTTGATGTTTAGGGTATATGTGGAGATGAATTCCGTCAATGACGTGAGAAGGTGCGTTTTTGGGCCTGGTGGTCTATAGCAAAGTAGCATATGGACCGTATCTTGGGGATTTGTTTGCAGCTGCAGAGTGAGGGTTTCCATAAATGGAAGCGAGTTTTGAAGGACTGGTTTGGTGATCGAGAGGTGAGTCTTATGGATCACCGCCAGGCCCCCCCTCTTTGCCCCACTCTGTTTTGCATTTGAATGCGATAATTTGCTGGCACCAATTCTGCTAGAATGGTGTTGCAGTCGGCTGTCAGCCAGCTTTCTGTGATGAAGAGGCAGTCTAGATCGTGTTGAAGGATGAAATCATAGATTTCTTGTCGGTGTTTTACTGCCGATCTTGTGTTGACCAAAGCGCATATTATGCACTTGGGCTGGGGTACCTGTGCGTAGTTTTTGACTGTAGATCGTTGATTGATTCTCAACAGTCGCTCATTCCTTAGAGCTTTTTTTGGTGACAACTGGGAGTATAGAGGCAAATGGTTTTAGTTCCCGGATGGTTTCTGCAGAGTATTTTAGTTAACCCATGGTCGCAGAAAAAAAACGCAGGGAAGTAATGTTGATTGGGGGGGGTCTTATATGGTGATGGGTGGAAGACTGTCCAAGTGAGCCGTCACTCGTTGAGTCTTCTCTCCCCGATTGGTCCAGAGGAAGGCAAAAAAAACCCAGGCGTGCTGTGCCAATCTGCAGCGATCGGGGAAAAAAATTCCTTCCTGACCCCTTAATGGGCGATCGATGCAACCCTGGATCAATTGACTAGGGGGGTTGTCCTGGTTTTTTTGTGCGGTGTCTGCAGCAGCCGAGAGCTGGGAGGACCCTGCCTGGCTGCACCATCCCTGGGGAGAGCCCACTCGTTTGAGAGCGTCCTGCTCTCGCTATCCCTGGGGTTAGCAGACTAAGGTGAGAGCGTCTGCTGCACCGCTGAATCTATTTATCAAGAGTTCCAACTTTATTAGCTGCAAGCTTGTTCTGGATCAGTGATTGAAAAAAATAATGAAGACTCCTGTTTCAAACTCCTGGTTTTTAACTCGGGCACTCTTGGTCAAAGAATGCACTTCTGGTCAGAGAGTCCACATGTGAAGCCACCATCAACTGGTCTGGGAGCCAGCTCCTCTGGGGTGGGTGGTAAAACCCTACAGAGGATTCACCACCCACAATCTACCTCCTTTAGCTACAGAAGCAGCAGCAGCCAAAGGTGTGCTTGTGCCGCAGCAGGTATTAAACCCCCTGTTGCTTTTGGTGGTTGCTGCCACCTGCCAAACGCGACCCATTTAAGTAAATGGGGCCACTCTGCAAGCACCCTGCATCTGCGTGCTTCTGCAGGGTCCAAGGGTTTAAATCAGGTGGTAAGAAAGCAACACAATGCTGCTGCCTTTAACCCCTTGTTTTCTGTACTGTACAATGGTGCAGGGTATTTGCAGAGCGGCCTCGTTCACACGAATGGGTCATGGTCCAACCATGACAGGGTGCACAACTTCTGCTGTGACGTGTAACCCCTGGCCACCCCAGCTGAAGAGGGTGCGGTTGGGGTGGATAAAAACGTCACTGTTCTGAGTCCCCTATAACAGTGGTCATCAACCCTGCCCTACAGGGCCCACTTACAGGCCAGGTTTTATGTATTACCATGGGGAGATGCAGTCTAGAATACTGCAATCACTGAGCAGCAAATGATATCACCTGTCATGTATTTCAGTTATCTTGCAAACCTGGCCTGTTAGTGGGCCCTGTAGGGCAGGGTTGATGACCACTGCCCTATAAGGCTGCTTTCACACTGTGCTGTGGTTTACCTGGATGGCATGTGCAGTGCTTTCACGACTGCCCTGCGTTAGCTGTGCTTTGCCATAGACTTCTATTCTATCATTATCCTGTATGTGTGGCGCACGCTCTGAATGCACACCCAAACTCTTGCATTCAGAAAGTGCACTAAACGCGTCACAGGATATCATTGAAGCCCATAGCTAAGTGCAGCAAACCTGCAGGTACACTGCACCAAGGTAAACAGCAGCACATCAGTGTGAAAGCAGCCCTATACTACTATGCACGGTTTTATTGCTTCACACTGACCTAAAGATCTCCTCTTTCCTGCTGCTGGCACCACTCTGCAGACTGTTAGCTGGGATAAGAGGTGGAGTACAGTTGGTATCACTGCATGGGATAGGAGCCAGTGCTACAGAGGTGGGGCATCAGCTTATGTGGCTCTTGATACCTACTACAATTCGATCTGAGGCTCTGGGGTGGCGGGTCAGCAAGCCCAGACTGCTCTACGAGTTACCTGGCCATAGGGCTGCAACCAACGATTATTTTTATAATCGGTTCGTTGGCCGATTATTTTCGATTAATAACCTTATGTGTGGTGTATAATTTAGTTAATGTGTAAAGTATAAAAATTTACTTTTAAAAATCTCTATGCAGCGCTAATTAGTGTAGCGCCCCCTTACTTTCAGTACTGGCACTACGCTAAAGTTAGTGGGTGAATGAGAGTTATTTTGCTCCCATTCATAATTTGTCAAATTTCAGGCTGCTGCTATTTCTAGAACTGTCCTGTAGGTCAGTCTGCGATCCAGGGGTGTAATCCCACCCCTGGGCGACAGTTGGCGCTAGAGGGGTTCTGACAGAGCCGCTTTTCCCCCGCAGCCAATTAGAGGAGTTTTTTCCCTCGCTGGGCATGCTGGGGAGGGGTATATATGTGGCAGCCGCCGCGTGTTCTGGGTTCGACTCTTCTCTTCGCGGGGTCCACGTTCCAGGTGCGGCATCCACCTTCAGGGTACGCGCATCCACAGACCCTGCCCGCATGACCCGCCTTGCCGGAGCTGCCTGCTCCATGGGAATCCATCCAGATGTTGAGTGACTTACTGAGACGATCCCAGGCTGTATGCCGTTCGGTGGGGGATCGGTTTGAGGAGAACCAGGAGGCAGGTTATCCAAAAGGGCTTGAACATCGGGGATCTGGTCACCAGAATTGACAGGTACATGTCGGCTGTCGACCAGTGACCCCTTTTATTGCATTTACTGGGAGGATTCGCTCAATCCCAATTGTTCTCTTGAGTACTGAAGTAGAAAGCCTGTGGCAGAGGCCTGAGCCAGGTCTGTAATAGAGACATGTTACTCCCAGCAACTTAAAAGTGGCATACCAGCTGCCAGGCTTATAGCAAGGGTCTGTCCGGAGGCACTTCACCCACTCTGGCTAGAGTGGTGACGAACTGTATCTACTACTACTACTGAGAGCAGGACTGCTTGTGTTTCTGATCCAGGCCTGATACCGCACTGTTCTCTATTGCTTCATCAACCTTTCCTATCCCTCTGTTGATGTTGGCCGTTGTTGGGCCTTGGAATAAAGCATTTGAAAACCCATCTGGTGACTGGACATTCGCTCACTGCTACTACTCACGGTTACTACCCCTAGACACACTACAAGGTAACTTAATACGCCGATCCCAAACAACAACCAGCGGCTCCTTCGGGGGGTGAGCGCTACATATAGCGCTGAACTTTATCACACATTCTCTTACACAATTTAATTGTAGTGTCAGCAGCATATGTAGCGTATTGTGTTGCGCAGTAATTGTTGCAAATCTAAATAGCCAACTAACTATATGATTAGGGAGCAAAATCTCTAATCCACTCTGAGAATAACACAGAAGAGATGTACTGTATCAAAGATTAGAGGTTAAATCTCTGGTAAATATCAGACTTTTATTTAACTACTTCCCACCCAGCCACTGCATATGTACGGCAGGGTGGGTTCTCTCTCCTGAGTGGACGTTCAGGAACGTCCCTCAGAAGGAGGGGTATTGTGCGCGCAAGCATGGGCTGTGGCACGTTCCCGATGCGCTCCTGTCACCCGGACACTGCGCATCTCAGATCGGCAGGAGGGCTCTGTGATTGGCCCTCCTGATCACATGACAGGCATGTCAATCACAGCTGTCATGTGATGTAAACAGAGCTGGTTGCTAGGCAATCGGCTCTCCTTGCACATTAGTTCTTGGTGAGGAGCGCGGATCACTACAGCCGGCTGGTAATCTGTGTGTATGAACTGTTTTTTAACACCGATCACCAGCCTAGTAAAACACAATGTGTCGTCCCCCACATATGTAAAATCGTATGTCCCAATGATTATCTGCACACATGTCCTAGATGACCTGCGCACATTTGTACATGATCATTTGCGTACATATGTCCGTGATCACACAAACCAATTATTATACACTTAACAGGATTTTTGTTTACCAAAGACATGTAGCAGAATACATTTTGGCTTAATTTATGACAAAATATTTTATTGGATTTCTTATAAAATAGAATAATGAAAAAAAAAAATGTTTCCATCATTTCCGTTTGTTTTCACTTATTTCGCAAAAAAAAAAAAAAATATGGAGTCGTGAATAAATACCACCAAAAGGAAACTCTATTTGTGCGAACAAAATGGTAAAAAATATTTGTGTACAAGCATGACCGCACAATTGTCATGGTCCTGAAAATTGTCCTGGAAAGCAAGGGGGCGAAAGTGCCCAGTATTGATGTGGTTAAAGAAAAGTCTTCCTTCAAAAAAAAAAATTTATTTTAAGAATGTTTGTTTTGATTTTCTGATTGTTGGTGGGGTCAAATCGCCATTCTCTTCAGCCACAGTGATCGGAAAATTCAAAGGAGCAGAATAGAAAACTTATTGGTAAAAGGAATTTTCATTCTTTCGTTCAGCGAATGTACAAAGATTTTTCATTTGACTATTCTTGTCCGAAAATCAATACGTTTTTACTTTCAAAGATTTTTATTTTCAAAAGAAAAAAAGAGTAACAATACATCAAGCATTCATGCAATCATCAAAAACAAGTCAGAGCAGAAAAGACACGAACTCATGGTTGACTACTGGGTCGGTCTCAAATTATAAACAAGGGCAGACCAAGTTCAAGAATGATAGGGTTGCATAAACCGTACGAACAGTAAAATTACGGAAAACCCAAAAACAACCCCTAAGATTCAAAGAAGAGGAGGACATCCGGCCACCCCCATGACTAATAAAGCCTCATAAGAGACCCAACCCCGTCACAAAAGGCCACATAAAGCATCAGTACAAGGGGAAAAAAAAGGGAAAGCGCATAAAAAAAAAAGAATAAAGTGAGAAAGAGAGAGAAGATAAGAAGAGAAAAGTGGACTAGGGGGGAAGAAGAGGGGAATGCACGACAGGAAGTTACCATCTCAACAAGCTGAAAATAACCAAGCAAAAAATTGACCTAGGTTCCCGGGATGAGCGAGATGCCCATGGAATCCAGACCAATTCAAAACTTGGTATTGAGTCATTCAGCATGGCGGCCAGCTTTTCCTGGCACATGATCCAGGAGATCTTCCTGAACGCCGCCTTACCAGAGACACTCGAAAGTTTCCATGCTTTGGCCAAAGTAATCTTTGCACCGAGCAAAATAAAGTGAATCAATCTACGCGTCTGTTTAGAAATTCCAGGAAGGTGAGTGTTCAACAAGAAGGACTCTGGGTGCCCTGCAATCTCGTGGCCAGTAACCTTCTTAATAGTTAAAAGAATCTTTCTCCAAAACGGCCTGATTCTAGGGCACTCCCACCAAATATGTGCAAAGGAGCCCAACAGCTGACATCCCCTAAAACATAAAGGGTCAGCTGAGGGGAAAATCCTAGCTAACTTAGAGGGGGTCAAGTACCATCTAGTTATGACCTTCAAACTGGCTTCCATGAGAGAAATGTTAATGATACTTTTAAAAGCAGAGGAAACAGTTGCACTGTAAACTGAAATTCCTCCTCCCATGCTAGCATGAAGGAGGACTTAGTGGACGGTGAGGATAGTGACGCATAGACAATCGATATGCCTCCTCTCCCCTCGATGGACTGACTACAGAATAATTCAAAATCTGTGAATTTAGGAGGGGACGGCTTAGAGGACCAAATGCTATGTAAAAAATGACTAATTTGAAAAAAGCGAAATCTCTCTGAAGGCGGGAGTTCTAAATTACTTACACAATAGGCTAGGGAAACAGGACCATTAGGGGTGAAAAACTGACCCAGGCGATAGTCCCTTGTCAAGCCACCATCGAAAAGCTTTTATGTCCAATCCGGGGGGAAAATTTGGATTACGAAAGAGGTAATACGAGTGAGAGAGTAGGGGCAAGGATAGGGGGTCTCGACTTGGGAACCATCCATGAGAGGAAATCCAGGGTGTGTAGAGGGACTGCCTGCCGTTCAATCTGTACCCAATCAGGTTTATCCCATTTTGTAAAAATTATGGAGAATTGAGCCAATCTTGATGCCAAATAATATTTATATAAGTGGGGCAACCCTAAGCCACCCTGTTTCCTCGAATGGAAAAGAGATTGTTGTTTAATCCTATAACCCGTACCCCCCCCCCCCCCCCCAAACAAATTTCAAAATTTTGCTCTGGAAGGATTTCAAGTGATCCTTCCTCAAAGGAATCGGGAGGGCTCGAAAAAGATAGAGAAGCCTAGGAAGCAGGGTCATCTTTACGGCATTTATTCTACCTAGCCATGACAAGTTGAGTTTAGACCAAGACTTCAAGTCCTGTTCCAATTTACGATACATAGGGGGGTAATTTCGGGCGTAAAGTGTTTCAAATTTAGATGTTCGGAAGATACCCAGATATTTGATAGCAGAGTCACTCCACTCAAACCGGAAATCCCGTTTCAGCAGGGTTACCGTCTCGGGGTCAAGTGAAACATTAAGAGCTAGAGATTTAGAAAAATCGACTAACAAGCCCGAGATAGCCCCAAAGGCATCTAGGATCTTATTTAGATTGGGAATAGAGATCAGGGGGGACGTGAGAAATAGAATTAAATTGTCGGCAAATAAGCCACATTTGTGCATCTTGGGACACGTTGGGATTCTCTCGAATCGCAACCGCAAGCGTTTCCATGGCCATAGCGAAAATAATAGGGGATAGAGGACACCCCTGCCTCGTGCCTCTTGCTATTTGAACCGGAGAGGAGTAGTACCCCTGTAGACGAATACGCGCCGTGGGAGAGGAATATAGGGCTTTCAAAATACCAATAAATCGACAACCAAAACCCCATCTATCTAAAAGTGTAAAAATATAAGGCCAGGAAACTATCGAAAGCTTTTTGAATATCCAGTGATAACAGCATACCCCGCTGTTTCGGCCCTCCTGGCCAATTAGATTGAAGAATTGACATAATATCAATGACTCTTCTAGTCTGGTCGGCCCCTGCCTCCCCGGGATAAAACCCACCTGGTCCTTATGAACGTATAAGCTGATGAAGGAATTCAATCTATTAGCAAAAATCTTGGTGAGGATTTTGACGTTGTTGTTTATCAGCGAGATCGGCCTATAGTTCCCAACGTCTTCCGGGTTCTTATCGGGTTTGGGTATGACAGTTATAAAGGCGGCGTTTAGCTCCACAACAAGGGGCCTTCCTGATACTTTTTCATTAAAAAACTTTGTCATAAAGGGGGCAAGTAACTCTGAAAATGATTTATAATATGGTACGGAGAAGCCGTCCGGGCCAGGCGCCGAACCCCTTTTCAGACTTTTAATAACCTCCAACGTTTCAGCTACAGAGATCGGATCCTCCATAACGGCTATATGCTCCGCTGAAAGTTTAGGGATAGGGAGGGTGTCAAACTGTGAGATGCAGCTCACAGAAGCCTGTCGACCAGAACCATATAGTTTACCATAGAAATCCCTGAACACTGTAAGAATTTTAGAGGGGTCAGAGGTCGTGTACTGTTGATGGGTCCTAATCCTGGGAAGAGTATGGAATTTCGATCTAGGAGACAGCTTGGTAGCAAGCATTCTGCCCAACTTGTCCTTTTGAGAATAAAATTTAGCCCCACTCCATCTAAGCGATTTCTCAGCCCGTGAGGCAAGGACAAGATTGAATTCCAACCTAGCGGCTTCTATTTGGGATGGAACACTAGAGGGGTTCGCCTTGTGTTGGGTTTTAAGAGAAGTGTACAACTTTTCAAGTCTATCAATATCAACTTTCCGTTCTCTTTTCATTTTAGATGCTAATTGGATAAATTTCCCTCTGATGGTAGCTTTATGGGCTGCCCAAAGAACCTCAGCCGAAACATCCCCAGTATTATTTAAGGTGAAGTATTCAGAGAGAGCTTTATTAATTTCAACTAGAACTACAGGGTCAGATCAGAGAGATTCATTGAGTCTCCATTGAAAGGGTTTAGGATTGCGAGAGGGATTATAAATAACAGCTACAACTATGGAGTGGTCAGAGAGACGAATCCAGAATCTTGGATCCAGATACAGTAGGTAAATGGGATGTGGACATCAGGATATGATCAATCCTGGCGTAAGATTGATGCGGGCATGAAAAATGAGTAAAGTCCCTAGTTGTTGGGTTTTGCTCCCGCCAGATATCCGCTAAACCGCGCGTATGAAGAAGACGGGCGAATTTCAAGCTAGCTCTAGTGGGACGTTTTAGAGTGGATTTAGACTTATTAGATTTATCAAGCCCCTGATCTAGCGCCAGATTGGAGTCACCCCCAAAGATGGGAGTCCCTTCAATCAGCGGGCCCAAGGTGGAAAACATAGAACGAAAGAACGGTAATTGACCTTTATTCGGAGCATAGTACGAAACAAATGAGAACATGTGGTCATCAATCAGACCTTTAACTAATAGAAACCTGCCATCCGGATCTCTATATTCAGCATGCCAGGAAAAATTAGAAGCTTTGTAAAATACTATCGCCACCCCTTTAGTTTTATCCTCAGCGTTCGCTAAATAAAACGTAGGGTAATTATGGTGAAGAAAAGTGGGACTGTATCGCCTGGGGAAATGGGTCTCCTGTAGTAAAATAACATCGCATTTTAAGCGATTTATAGCTGTCAAACAGCTTTCTCCGTTTGATGGGAGAATTAATGCCCTGAGTGTTGTGAGAGGCTATTTTAAGGACCGGAAGGGGTTTGTCAGCCATCGAGGGGAGGAAAAGGAATGCCACTAATCCCTGCGTCACTTACCTTAAACAGAACCAGACCCCCAGACGGCAAGCAGACGGGACACCCATCCAAGAACGGGATACAAACGGAACTCTCAAATTTATCCTGGCAAAAAACACAGATGATAATGTTCCCAAGGTGCAAGGGAAAGGGGGGGGAGAAGGGAAACAGAAGGAGAAAAGATGAGAGAGAGAGCGAGAATAAAGAGACAAAGATCACAGACAATCTGTCAGGTCACCTGTGGCCAGGTGACAAGTGCACCCCATAGGGGTCAGGGATGCACCACAGGGAAGTGAACCCTATAGCCGACTACTGCTGGCAGGGAGGAAGCGTAACCCAAGATCACCCAGGGCGCGGAGTCTAAGACCCAGTTTTGTATTCACCAGAGCCTTTGATGGTAAGGATGGTCTTGGCCGCAACTCGGTCCAGGTCGCGTTCCCGGGATTCCTTAAGTCACACTCCGCAGGGAGAAAGGGGAAGCAGCCAGCAGGACAAACGGTGGTGATGGACAGGCCGAGGTCAGGGCAACAGGCAGACAAGGATAACCGTGGGACATGCAAATAGTCAGGGGCACAGGCAGACAAGGAAGTCGGGGACAAGCCAAAACGGTACACGGAAAGATGATCGTAGCACTCTGCAAACAGGAACTAGCAAACTACACTGCAGACAGGAACTAAGCATAGGAACACTGTTGAACAGCACTGCAGACCTGTAGAGCAACGGTTAATATAGGCTTCCTGGGATGGACTAGGGTGGAGCCATACAGGAAGAGGAAGTGATAAAAAGGAAAACCAGAACAGGGTCAGCCTCTAATGAACACATGGAGATCAGGTAAGCAGACAGACTTGATGCATATTCATGACAGTACCCTCCCTCTTACGAGGCCTCCCCCTTCCCCGCCTGAGTCCGGGTTTAGAGGGAAACTTCAGATGAAAATTCTTCAATAGACGAGGTGCAAAGACCTCTGATGCAGGAACCCAAGCCCTCTCCTCAGGACCAAAGCCTTTCCAATGAACGAGGTACTGAAGAGCGCCTCTACAGAGTCGGGAATCCAGCACTTGACTGACCTCATATTCCTGATTTTCCTCAGAGACTGGTGCCGTGGTGGGGAGAGGACGAGAGAACCTATTAAGGACTAAAGGCTTCAGAAGGGAAACATGGAAGGAGTTAGAGATTTTGAGGTTTTTGGGAATCTGAAGTTTGAAACAAACTGGATTCAGCTTAGCCGTTATGGTGTATGGACCAATGAATCTTGGAGCAAACTTCAGAGAAGGAACTCGGAGCTTGATGTTTCTGGTGGAGAGCCAGACTTTGTCCCCTGGTTGAAGAGAAGGCGGTTTACGCCTGCGGCGGTCAGCAAAGCCTTTGAATTTGTCGGCAGCTGCCCGGAGGGAATCATGGACGTCACTCCAGATGGAATTGAAGGACTCCTGAGCTGAAGCCAAAGTTGGGATATCCAGAGAACAGGTCATGGGAAGTGGAAGTTGAGGATGTCTTCCATAAACTGAGAAAAAGGGTGTTCTCTGCGAACTGGTATTTACATGATTGTTATGGGAAAATTCCGCCCATTCCACCAATCGTCATGATGAGCGGAGACTAAGGTACGAAGAAAAACCTCTAACTCCTGATTAACCCTCTCCGTCTGCCCATTGGATTGAGGATGGTAAGAAGAGGAAAAATCCAAAGCAATATTGAGGGATTTGCAAAAGGCTCTCCAAAAACGAGACGTAAATTGAACACCCCTGTCCGAAACAATATGAGAAGGAACCCCATGAAGACGGAAAATCTCTCGAACAAAAATGGGGACCAAGGCAGGAGCAGAAGGAAGACCAGGAAGGGGAACAAAATGTGCCATTTTGGAGAACCGATCGACTACCACCCAAATGACCGTATTACCGTCAGACAGTGGAAGATCGGTGATAAAATCCATGGCAATGTGAGCCCAGGGCTCCTTAGGAATGGGCAAGGGCATGAGGAGACCAGCAGGAGCTTGTGTGGAGGATTTGAACTGAGCACAGACATGACAAGCCTTGACATAGTCTTTAACCTCCGAGCGGAGATTTGGCCACCAATAGTGACGACTAATGAGTAGGAAGGACCGGAGGAAACCAGCATGGCCCGCCACCTTGGAATCATGTCCCCAACGAAGGATCTTGGCTCTTAGCTCAGTGGGGACAAAGGTCTTACCAGGAGGAATTTTTGAGTCCAGGGTGGTGGAATGGGCAACAATGCATGAAGTTGGAATGATCGGCTCAGGTTCAAGAGTGAGCTCTTCGTCCAAGGTGTCAAAGGATCTAGAAAGCGCATCAGCCCGACCGTTGCAGGAACCAGGTTTGTACGTAATCGTGAAATTAAAACGGGAAAAGAAGAGACTCCACCTGGCCTGTCTGGGATTCAGACGTTTAGCATTCTGTAAGTACTGTAGATTCTTGTGATCGGTGAAGATCGTTATGGAGTGAGGAGAACCCTCCAACAGATGACGCCACTCTTCTAGCGCCAATTTAATTGCGAGAAGTTCCCGGTCACCGATGGCATAATTTTCTCTCTGCCTGAGAGAATTTTTTGGAAAAGAACGCACATGGCTCACGTCTCTTCTCAAACAGCTGAAGAAGCACCGCTCCCACTCCCACTGAAGAAGCGTCCACTTCAATAAAGAATGCCTCCTCAGGGTTTGGTCTCCTCAAAAGAGGTCCAGAGACAAAGGCCTGTTTCAGATCGTGAAACGCAGAGACGGCTTCGGGAGGCCAGTCTTTGGCATTAGCACCCTTCTTGGTCAAAGCGATAATAGGCGCGGCAATGGAAGAATAATTCCTGATGAACTGCCTATAATAATTTGTGAAACCAAGAAAGCGCTGTGTGGCCTTGAGGCTAGCAGGAAGAGGCCAATTGGTAATGGCTAAGACCTTCCCAGGATCCATACGAAGGCCCAAGCTTGAAACAAAGCATCCTAGAAACAGGACCTCAGAACATTCAAAGGAGCATTTCTCCAGTTTGGCATAGAGATTCTCTCTGAGGCGCTGGAGTACAGTGCGGACATGGTTCCTGTGGACACGCAGATTTTCCGAAAAGATTAGAATGTCATCCAGATAGATGACAACAAACTGGTACAGCAGGTCCCTGAAGATTTCGTTGACAAAGTTTTGAAACACGGCTGGGGCATTACATAACCCAAAAGGCATGACCAGATACTCATAATGGCCGTCTCGAGTGTTAAACGCAGTCTTCCACTCATCACCTTCTCGTATTCGAATGAGGTTGTACGCCCCTCTGAGATCCAACTTGGTGAAAATGGAGGCACCCCTCAACCTATCGAACAACTCAGATATCAAGGGTAAGGGGTAACGATTCTTAATAGTAACAGCGTTTAATCCTCGATAATCAATACAGGGTCTCAAGGTACCATCCTTCTTGGCAACAAAAAAGAACCCTGCTCCTGCAGGCGATGACGATTTCCGAATGAAACCTCTGTCAAGGTTTTCTGCGACATACTCAGACATGGCCTGGGTCTCTGGGATGGACAAAGGGTATGTGCGACCCCTGGGCAGAATTGCTCCAGGAACAAGGTCAATGGCACAGTCAAAAGATCTGTGGGAAGGAAGCACCTCAGCTGATTTCTTACAGAACACATCCCGGTAATCGCTGTAAGCAGTGGGAAGATCCGAAGATACTGATGTGGTAGCAACCGGAAGTCCCCCCTTAGGAGTCGCCTTGGAAAGACATGACGAGAAACATGAAGGGCCCCAAGCCAGAATCTGCCCAGAAGCCCAGTCCACATGGGGAGAGTGGAGCTGTAGCCAAGGAAGGCCCAATACAATGGGAGTGGAGGCTTTAGGTAGGATGAGAAAGGATATCCACTCCACCAGGAGTGGATATCCTATCGACATCCTAATAGGTAGTGTCTGGAAGCGAATAGGACCCCCTGGGAGAATAGTGCCATCAATTGCCGAGACTACCAGCGGCGTAGTGAGGGCTGAAAGGGCAAGCTTCATAGAAGAAGCAGTTCTCCAGTCCATAAAGTTGCCGGCAGCCCCGGAATCCAGATATGCAGAGATCGATAGGGGAGAAGTGCTTACATGAAGGGACACCGGAAGGAGCAGACGGGAAGGTGATGTTTCTGAGTCCAATACTCCACCTTCTAAATGTATTAGACCTGAGCGTTTCCCGGGCGAAGCGGGCAGGAGTCACGAAGATGGCCCTTGCCTCCACAATAGAGGCACAAGCCCAGAGTTCTGCGTCTAGCACGTTCTTTGGGTGTTAGTCTGGTGCGGCCCAGCTGCATAGGTTCCTCAGCAGGCAGAGGATGGTCCACGGGACGAAGTGAGGGAAGCACAGACTGACTAAGACTTAGGGAGTGCTGGTGTCTTTTCTCAATGGACCTCTCCTGAAAACGAATATCGATCTGGTTGCACAGGGAGATGACATCGTCCAGACCGAGGGGGATGGTTCTTCCCGCTAATTCGTCCTTCACTCAGTCAGAGAGGCCATGTAAAAAGGTAGCGACCAGGGCCTCATTGTTCCAGCTCAATTCAGCTGAGAGTATACGGAACTGAAGAGCATATTGACCCACTGAACGAGATTCTTGGCGGAGCCGTAGCAGAGCACTGGCCGCTGAAGAGGCCCGAGCCGGCTCTTCAAAGATGTTCCGAAAGAGCTTTAGGAAGTTGAACAGGCTGGAAACTACAGGATCATTCCTCTCCCACATAGGGGCAGCCCAGGCTAAAGCTTCACCGGAAAGGAGGAAAATAATATAGGCTACCTTTGCCCGATCAGACAAGAAGTTTTGAGGCTGAAGTTCAAAATGGATGGTGCACTGGCTAAGAAACCCCCTGCAGGCCTTGGAGTCTCCAGAAAAACGGACTGGAGGTGGTAGCTTCAGCGAATGCGACTCTGCGACTGGTGCGACGGGTGCTGCCGCTGGTAGTACTTGGGGTTGTAGATTCGGGGTTCCCAACGAGGTCTGAAGCTGGTCAAAGCGGGAAGCCAGATCCTGAAGGAAACGCACCACCTGAGCCTGATTAGCTTCATGCGTCTCGAGTCTGTGAACAACGCCCTGTAATGGATCATCTGCAGGAAGCGGCACGTCGGCCGGGTTCATGGCTGTTCAAACTGTCAGGTCACCTGTGGCCAGGTGACAAGTGCACCCCGTAGGGGTCATGGATGCACCACAGGGAAGTGAACCCTATAGCCGACTACTGCTGGCAGGGAGAAAGCGTAACCCAAGATCACCCAGGGCGCGGAGTCTAAGACCCAGTTTTGTATTCACCAGAGCCTTTGATGGTAAGGATGGTCTTGGCCGCAACTGGGTCTAGGTCGCGTTCCCGGGATTCCTTAAGTCACACTCCGCAGGGAGAAAGGGGAAGCAGCCAGCAGGACAAACAGTGGTGATGGACAGGCCGAGGTCAGGGCAACAGGCAGACAAGGATAACCGTGGGACATGCAAATAGTCAGGGGCACAGGCAGACAAGGAAGTAGCACTCTGCAAACAGGAACTAGCAAACTACACTGCAGACAGGAACTAAGCATAGGAACACTGTTGAACAGCACTGCAGACCTGTAGAGCAACGGTTAATATAGGCTTCCTGGGATGGACTAGGGTGGAGCCATACAGGAAGAGGAAGTGATAAAAAGAAAAACCAGAACAGGGTCAGCCTCTAATGAACACATGGAGATCAGGTAAGCAGACAGACTTGATGCATATTCATGACACAATCTCTCTGAGAGAGGCGGATCAGACTCCGAGGGGTGCAAAGATCCCCCGGGGCCAGACCCTTCCAAAAAAGTCTGCATAAAAAGCTGCAGACAACCCATCCCACAGGCTCCGAAGAAACCGAGAGATAGGTGGAGGCGCATGCTAGGTACACAGCTCCCGGGCACCTAGTAAAAAAAGACAAAAACATAAGAAATAAACACATAGAGAAAACGTATTTTCAATTATCTAAAGCCTACAGAAAGGGACCAGACCCTCGTAGAGAGGTATACCACAACCCCCCTCCCAGGTGGAATAAAACAAAAAATGTCCAAAAGCTTTTACCCCCCTAAAGACAAAAGGAAGAAAAAAAAAAAACCCATACAAATTTAAGGACTTGGTCATCAGAATTTTTTTTTTTAGGGAAGACAAGCAGGGGAGGGACGAGGAATTTGAAAAATGAACTCCGAGCAGGACTAATGGGGGAGGCAAACACCTCCCTCCTGCCAGGAGTAACCAAAATGAGGGAAAAAAAGGGCAAAGTTCCACCACACGCTCTCAGGTTTGGAGAATGTCCTTCTGTTTCTTTGACTTCGGTTTGTTCCAAAGCGGAGTGAGCAGACTGTTCGGAGATGGGCGTTTGGCCGGGTTGTGCGATGGATTTGAAGTGTCCATGTCAGCTTCCAGGGTGATTAGCTTCAATGAAAGGAGGATCTTCTCTCCCTCTTGAAGGGTGGAAAAGGAATAGTACTTCCCATTAAGAGAAAATTTAACAGCGAATGGAAATGTCCACCAATACTTTATAGCCTTTTGAGACAGGACCGCCAGCATGGGTTTCAGGGAACGGCGTCTCTGAATTGTGGATTGGGACAGATCGGCGAAAATTTGAACTGGAT
The DNA here is from genome assembly GCF_905171775.1 of Rana temporaria. Lineage (NCBI taxonomy): Eukaryota > Metazoa > Chordata > Amphibia > Anura > Ranidae > Rana > Rana temporaria. Next base: position 377,548,596 of record NC_053489.1, read on the forward strand.
GACCCTAGCACAGGATTTGGTTCGTTGCTCTAGCTTGTTTCATTATCTCTTCTTTAACCAAAAAAAAATGAGGCTTTATGATCACATCCCTAGGAGTGCCATCCTTTCTGGGGGGGCCCAGAGCTCTGTGAGCCCTATCAAGTTCCAGGCGATGTCGCGGGATATTCGGGATCAATGATAAGATCAACTCATGGGTAGCTTGCATAACATCCATTACAGCCTCTGGAAGACCCCTGATCCTAAAATTGTCCCTTCTGGATCTGTTTTCGAGTTCATCAATCCTGAGGAGAGCCGAATCAAGTCTGTCCTGTAGCGTTTGTATATGACCAGAATTCTGGTTAGTGGCGGAAACTAGCTTATGTTCGATTGCTTCCATCCTTGAGCCCAGGTTCTGGAAGTCAGCCTTAATGTCAGTGGTTATTTTAGCTGCCGTAGATGCCAGTCCCCTGTCCAGGAGAACTGACAATTTGTGGAATAAGTCATCCGAAAAAGATTCTGGGGATTGCATGTTAGGGAAAGGACTATCCTGCTGCACATGAATGGACAAGCCTGCTGATCTATGCCCTGCATCACCAAATGTCCTACTCAGCAGGGACTCGGTGGAGGCTGGGGAGGGAGTCATTTGAGGATGAGCCGCACTCTGATGTGCTGGAGTGAATGATAAAGTGGCTGGAGCGATTACCTGCCTCGGCTCTGAATGTCCCTCCACGTGTGCTGCGAGCTGCTGTGCTGCGGCGGCCATCTTGGATCCCCCGGGCGACTGGGCCCGATCAAATTGCGGCCTGAGATCCCGACGAACCGGAATGCTCGTCATATGGGGGGATAGACCGGGTCAGCGGGAGTCTGGGGCTCTCGTTGATGTGTGGAGAGGACCCCTCTGGCGGCTGCTGTTGGTGCCGCGGGAGCAGTGTACGGTGGAGCTCCGGATCACGTGGCCATCTTGGATCCCTCGCGCATGCGCACCATCAATACGTTTTTATAGTGAACGTGAGGCTCGCCTTACACCTATGCAGTTTGCTTTTCTCAAGTCCAGGAGAGAGGAGAGATGACTGGCCCCACCTGACAGGAAACACAATCAAAAAGAGATTAAAAACCCCGCCCCTGAACAATTTTCTCTGATTTTTTTTTTCTGCTCCAGAGGGGGACCAGACAGGGTTGCCCCCTGTCGCCTAGTCTGTTCGCCCTGACCTTGGAGCCCCTTGCGGTCTTGGTCAGGGACTCGAGCCGTGTCGTTGGGCTTCGGGTCGCCCCTCTGGAGGAAAAAATTTTGTTATACGCGGACGACACTCTACTGTACCTTCATGATGCTGGGACTCATTGGCAGCTGCCCTTGAATTATTTGATGTCTTCGGTAAGTTCTCTGGGATATGCATAAACTGGGCTAAGTCCTCCCTGTTTCCCTTGGACGCTGGAGCTGGGGAGTCAGCCTCCCAGACCCAGCTGCAGTGGGTTGAGGAGTTCACCTACTTGGGGGTCAGGATCTCCAGAGACCTTCACTCTCATCGCCTTAACTTGAAACCGGTCTTCGAGCGCCTTAAAGATCATTGTGCCCGTTGGTCCACTCTTCCACTTAATCTGCTGGGACGCATTAACGTGTTAAAAATGATATATTTGAGGCCTGCAGTGCGTTCCTGATCGTTGCCTCGGATGGTTTCACCGACGCCCCGTGAGGGTGCTCCTGATTCTACAGTTCTGCTCTACCTACGGTGGAGCCTCTTCATGTTGGTTTGTTGGTTCCCCCCTCTTCGTTGTTCAGTTTTAACCATTCATTTTTTATCCTAATTTTTTATTTTATTTTTTATATATAATGGGGAGGGGAGGGGGGGAAGAGTTTTTATTGGGAATCCTTGCCACCAGGTTTCCCTGACATGAACCTTGGTGGGTCACGTTCACTTGTCACGGTCTGCTGGACCTCCTGAGGGACTTGGCCACCAGGCCCTTGCTCTATTCATTTTTCCACGTGGCCGCAATCTAACTGCATTTGATCAGCCACTGGGGCTCTGGCGATGGGCACAAGTTTTCTTTTCTTTTCTGTGCACGTCTATGCTGAACTATCGTCACTTAAGGTGGAACTCTGACAGGTTTGTTTGTTACAGGGCTGAAGCTGCATACCGGACAGTTTATGTTTTTGTTTCTGGTATAATGGCAGGGGGAGGGGGGAGGGTTTTTGACCATCACCATGTGTCAGGGCTCCATTCCCGGCTCCATTGAGCTCCCGCGCATGCGCGGTACGGCAGCGCGCCGTGTGCGTGGAAGCGCGCACGTGCAGGTATGCGACAACCCTGGGGCCAATCAGAGGCCGGACACTCCTATTTAAACCAGCAGCCTTCCCTGAACAGGTTGCTGGTTTGTCTTCAGCTCCTATGTGTTTACCTGTTGCCGTACCTGCCTGTTTTGACCCGAATTCCTGACGACTCTCCTCTCACCTGGAACCTCTGACCCTTTGGCTAACGTGACCCGGATTGCTGTTGTCTCCTGCCCCTTGACCTTGGCTTGCTCTCATGGACTCCCTCTGAACTCTCCTGCCCTTGACCCTCGGCCTGTGACTCGGATTTGCCTTCATCTCCCGTGGACCCTACCAGACGTACCTACCAGTTCCTGCCTGACCAACGCTTGTCTCCAGTCTTCTGCACCTGCCCTGCTTCTGTCAGCTGCACCAAGTCTGTCTGCCAGCTCCCGGCACCGGTGCCTCCTTGTGCCGTCCCTCCTCTGTCCCAACTCCAGGGAGTGGTCTGCACAGGGTCGCAAAGGTGAGCCGCCCTCAGCATCTCGGTCTCGGTGAGTACAGGTTCTGACAGTACAAACCAGCCCGATGTCTGAGACCGACAGGGCGCGCTCACCCTTTGAGACGCTGTGCCAACAGGTCTCCGCCTTAACAGAGGCAGTCCAGAAGCTTCAGGAAGTCTACCTCCAGATTGATGGCCGCCTCCAACAACTGGCCGGTTCCCCAGGTCCATCCGCTGCAGCCCTAGCCTCTTCACCTGGACCTTCTACTGCCCAAGCTCCTGCAAGCCCTGCCATGATGGGGAGTAATCCCGAACCCCGGGTCTCCATGCCCGAGCGATTCTCAGGCGACCGCCGGAAATACCGGGCTTTCAAGAATGCCTGTTCCCTTTACCTGGCCTTGCAACCTAGAACTTTTGTGACTGAAGCTGTTAAGGTTGGATTCGTAATCTCTCTTCTTTCTGAGGAGCCTCAAGCATGGGCACACTCCTTAATGGAACAACGCAGTCCAATACTTGACTCTATGGACACCTTCTTCACCCACATGGGGAAATTATACGACGATCCTCTACGTGCAGCCACAGCGGAGGGTACTCTGCACAGCTTAAATCAAGGGAGACGGCCGGTGGAAGACTACACCGCCGAATTTAGAAAGTGGTCTGCTGACACAGGCTGGAATGAGCTGGCCCTCAGGTACCAATACCGCCAGGGCCTCTCTGAGAACCTAAAGGATGAGCTTGCAAGGTCGGCACCCCCTGCCTCTCTGGAGGATTTAATCCAAACCGCCACTCAGCTGGATAGGCGCCTTCGAGAACGTCGTTCGGAGAGGTTCCAGTCCAACCGGCCTAACTGGGTTCCACCAAGATATGCTCCAGTACCTCCGCCTCACCCAGCTCCACCAAACACCTCATTACCCGACCCAGAGCCGATGCAGCTTGGTATAGTACGGGCCCCTCTGACTCCAGAAGAGAGACTCCGGAGGCGTCAATCTAACCTCTGTCTGTACTGCGGAGCCGCCGGACACTTTTTGCGCACTTGCCCAGTAAGGCCTTGTAAGTCGAAACCTCCATCTGCTATCAATTTCCCTGTTACCAGTTTGCCTCAGACTTATGTTATCCTCTTTCTTTCCCTACAGCTCCCGGAAGGGGCAACACGTCTGCCGGCGATAATTGATTCCGGGGCCTGCAGCTGCTTCTTGGACTCATCCTTGGCCCAAAAGCTGCGTATCCCCTGCCGTACCAAGGATTTTCAGCTGCAAGTTCATCTGGCTGACGGCTCTCTTCCCCGTTCCGGATTGATTACCCAGGAAACCCTTCCTCTTTGTGCCATCTCAGATTCTGGGCACCGGGAGTTCCTCTGTTTGGACTTGATCCCGTCCCCCATGTTCCCTATCATTCTGGGTCTCCCCTGGCTACAAGTTCATCTGCCCTGCATTGATTGGCTCAAGAAAGAAGTCAGCTTCCCTTCCACCTACTGTTCCCAGCACTGTCTCGCACCCGTTCCAGTCTCCTGCTCCACGTTAGCTACTCCACCTGAAGACCTACAGCATGTTCCTCCAGCCTACCTAGACTTCAAGGATGTCTTTGACAAAAAACAAGCCGATTGTCTCCCACCACATCGGTCATATGACTGCCCCATTGACCTCTTGCCCGGATCTGAAATTCCCTTTGGGCGCATATTCCCCTTGTCAGAGACTGAGTTGAAGACCCTCAAGGCCTATATTGAAGAAAATTTAAGTAAGAAGTTCATCCGTCCCTCCTCCTCGCCAGCGGGGGCGGGGATCTTCTTTGTCGAGAAAAAAGATGGATCGCTTAGACCCTGCATTGATTATAGGGAGTTAAACAAAATTACCATCAAGAATCGGTACCCGCTGCCTCTAATCCCCGAGCTCTTTCAAAGGTTCCGATCAGCTCAGGTTTTTTCTAAATTGGACCTCCGGGGCGCCTACAATTTGGTCCGAATAAGGGCAGGAGATGAGTGGAAGACTGCGTTCAGGTCCAGATTCGGGCACTTCGAGTATCTGGTCATGCCCTTTGGGCTTTGTAATGCGCCCGCCACTTTCCAGCATCTAGTCAATGACATTTTTCGACAATTTTTAGATGACTTCCTCGTAGTCTACTTGGACGATATTCTCATCTTTTCAGCCACAAAAGAATTACATCGGCAACATGTCAGGCAGGTTCTCACCATCTTGAGACAACACCGGCTTTATCTCAAATCAGAAAAATGCGAGTTCGAAAGACATCAGTGCAATTTTTAGGATTCATCATTTCTGTGAATGGGGTAGCCATGGATCCCCAGAAAATCAGTGCTATCCAGGAGTGGGCACCTCCAACAGACAAGAAGGGCGTTCAGCGCTTCATTGGCTTCGCCAATTTTTATAGACGATTCATCATCGGTTTTTCATCAATTGTTTCTCCCATCACCAAGTTGACCCGCCAGGGGCACCGCTTCCAGTGGCCACAAGAGGCTCAGGAGGCCTTTATCAAACTCAAAGCGGCCTTTACCTCGGCACCTGTACTTTGTCATCCGGATTCTACGTTACCTTTTGTTCTAGAAGTGGACGCCTCGGAATCTGCTACAGGCGCTATTCTTTCCCAGAGACAGGGACCGAAGTCGCTTCTTCACCCAGTAGCCTACGCCTCTCGGAAACTAAGTCCTCCTGAGCGCAATTACGACGTAGGCGATAGAGAACTACTGGCCATAAAATTTGCACTGGAGGAGTGGAGGTACCTGCTGGAGGGGGCAGCGCATCCCATTATCATTTTCACTGACCACAGGAACCTGGAATACTTACGGTCTGCAAAACGCCTTAGGCCCAGACAAGCCCGTTGGGCTCTTTTTTTTGCTCGCTTCAATTTCCATATTACCTATCATCCTGGCGCAAAAAATGGAAAAGCTGATGCTCTCTCCAGGATGTTTCCAGAAACGCCCGATACTTCCGAGCCCAGCACGATCCTGTCACCTCAAAATTTTTTACTTCTCCCACAGATTTGTTGACTGCTCTAAAGACCGCATGCCAACGGTGCCCTGATCATGAGGTTTCCTCCTTGGAGAAAAAGGACGACCTGCTGTGGTCTCGTGGGAAGATTTTTGTTCCAACAGAGGCAAGACAGTTAATTCTCAGCACCTTCCATGATCGTAAATTGGCTGGCCATTTTGGTGCTCGTAAAACTTCCGAACTGATCTCTCGCTCCTTCTGGTGGCCTAAATGGAGGTCCGACTGCAAGGATTATGTCTCTTCCTGTATTCGCTGCCAGCGGAGTAAGGGGCCAAACACGAAGACCTGGGGGCTGCTGAAACCCCTTCCTATCCCAGAACGGCCCTGGATTGACATCTCCATGGACTTTATTGTCGACCTGCCTCCTTCAGCCGGGTTTACCTCGATCCTAGTCGTGGTGGACCGTCTGTCCAAGATGGCGCATTTTTTGCCCATGGTGGGTACGCCCTCCGCGGCAGACACAGCCAAAGTCTTTTTTAAAGAAATTATCAAGCTCCATGGAGTGCCCAAAAGCATAGTATCTGACAGAGGTACTCAATTCACATCCAAATTTTGGAAGGAACTTTGCAGAGCTTTGGAAGTGAAGATCTGTCTGTCCTCGGCCTATCACCCTCAAAGTAATGGCCAGACAGAGCGCACTAATCAAACGCTAGAACAGTATCTACGATGCTTTTGCTCAGTCTCCCAAGACGATTGGTCCTCCTTGTTATCTACAGCCGAGTTCGCTTACAATAATTCCATACATTCTTCCACAAACCAAACCCCGTTCTGGGCTAACTTCGGTTTCCACCCTTCCTTTTTGCCGGACTCCATCCCGGAAACATCTGTGCCAGCGGTCCAGGAACGTGTGACCTGCATCCAGCAAAACTTTCAGAAGTTACAGGAAAGCATGCAGCAAGCTCAGCAGGACTATAAGAGGTTCCATGACAAGGGGAGGAAGGATTGCCCTGTCTTCAAAGTGGGTGAGAAGGTCTGGCTATCCGCCATCAACCTCAAGTTACCTATTCCCTCTCGGAAGCTGGGTCCAAGGTTCATCGGGCCATTTGAGATCAGGCGAGAAATCAACCCAGTAGCTTTTGAGTTGGCTTTACCCAGGTCCTACAAGATCCACCCTGTGTTTCACGCCTCCCTGCTTAAGCCCGTTGTGTCTGACCCCTTCAACGGTAGAGAAGAACTGCCGCCACCACCAGTGGAGATTGAGGGGGAAAAGGAATTTGAGGTGGAGGCCATCTTGAATTGTAGGAAGAGAGGAAGACAATTACAATACCTCATCAAATGGAAGGGGTATCCCCCTGAAGACAACTCCTGGGAGCCTTCCCGAAATCTCCATGCCCCTCGTCTGATTCAGGCCTTTCATGCGGAGCACCCTGAGGTGATGGACAGTTTGGGCGTCCGGAGTCCGCCCCTTGGGAGGGGGCACTGTCAGGGCTCCATTCCCGGCTCCATTGAGCTCCCCGCGCATGCGCGGTACGGCAGCGCGCCGTGTGCGTGGAAGCACGCACGTGCAGGTATGCGACAACCCTGGGGCCAATCAGAGGCCGGACACTCCTATTTAAACCAGCAGCCTTCCCTGAACAGGTTGCTGGTTTGTCTTCAGCTCCTATGTGTTTACCTGTTGCCGTACCTGCCTGTTTTGACCCGGAATTCCTGACGACTCTCCTCTCACCTGGAACCTCTGACCCTTTGGCTAACGTGACCCGGATTGCTGTTGTCTCCTGCCCCTTGACCTTGGCTTGCTCTCATGGACTCCCTCTGAACTCTCCTGCCCTTGACCCTCGGCCTGTGACTCGGATTTGCCTTCATCTCCCGTGGACCCTACCAGACGTACCTACCAGTTCCTGCCTGACCAACGCTTGTCTCCAGTCTTCTGCACCTGCCCTGCTTCTGTCAGCTGCACCAAGTCTGTCTGCCAGCTCCCGGCACCGGTGCCTCCTTGTGCCGTCCCTCTGTCCCAACTCCAGGGAGTGGTCTGCACAGGGTCGCAAAGGTGAGCCGCCCTCAGCATCTCGGTCTCGGTGAGTACAGGTTCTGACACCATGGGACCTTTTTTATATTTTGCACCTTTGATATGCACGAACAATATGGCCTGTTGCATGTTGCCCTTGCCCATTTTTTACTATGCAATAGTCATGTCTGTGAGAATGTATTGTTTCGAATTGCATAATGGATAGTCAAATTAAGATACTTTCATGGAATGTCAGGGGTTTGAATAATTCAAGAGGGCGGGGATCTCGGTTCTTGGGTCTCGGTGGCGGGAATGACGGAACTGTGGAGATGGAAACATCCGGGTGTCATCTCTTACTCTCACTTATCATCTGCACATAGGTCGTCAGCTAGGATAGACTTGGCGTTTGGCAATGCCCATATCTTACAAAATGTGTGCAGGATGGAGTACTTGGCCGGGGGCCCCTCAGACCACAACCCACTTATGGCCACCTTGGCCTTCCCAGACCGGGGGACGAGGGGGGGCTGGAGACTGTCACCTGGCTGGTTGGTGGAGGATCAGGTACTAGAACACCTTAAGGCAGCCAGGAGGGACCACAATCAGGAATCTGAAAATCCTGACGGCTAAAGAACGGGAGAGTGCTAAAACATATGCAGACTCTCCCTCGGAGGCCAATTATGTGTCCCTACTGGAGGCTAGGCGTGCAGTAGCCTTACATTTCTCAGATCTAGCACACACTGAGGTAAAAAGGAAGGCGGAGACCATCTTTGCAAGAAGGGGACAAAAACGGTAAGCTCCTGGCTAATCTTGCCGCGGATCCGAAAACGACGGTCAGTGTGCCTGTGGTGAGGGGGAGGTGAGGGGGAGGGGAGGGGCCCCTGGTTACTGATCCCGCGGAAGTACTAGATGAATTTGTGAGTTCTTACTCGGCTCTTTACTCGCCCATCTCGGCATATGACTCTGCTGGGTTGGACGAGTTGTTGAGGGGAGTTGCTATGCCCCGTCTGTCGGACGAGGATGCTGAGTCCCTGGATAAGCCCATTTCGGTTCTTGAGATAGAGGCAGCAATGCAGGCGTTTCCTCCACAGAAGGCGCCGGGGCCGGATGGTTTCCCGGCGGACTTCTACAGGGACCTATAAATCCCTGTTGGCACCTAGACTGAACCTGCTCTTTAGACACTGTTGGGAGTCGGGGGCCTTACCGGAGTCCATGATGGAGGCGTATATGGTGCTCCTATTGAAACCAGGCAAAGACCCGATGGAGTGCTCATCCTATAGGCCTATTGCTTTGCTCAACATGGACCTCAAGATCCTTACTAAGGTCTTGGCGTCGAGAGTTGGCTGGGGTCATTTCGACCCTAGTGGATGTTGACCAAACAGGTTTCATGCCGGGTATGTCGACTGACACAAACTTGAGAAGCTGTTCACGTATCTCCAATTGGATAATGCTGATTGCCCGGCTAAGGTGATTGTTTCCATCGACATAGAAAAAGCTTTCGATTCCGTAGATTGGCAGTACATGCACAAAGTCTTAGAGGAAATGGGGTTTGGTCCCGGTTACCGTAAATGGATTAAGTTGCTATATGCTAACCCCCCGAACAGCTATTCGGCTGGGTTTTAAGGTATCTCCATTCTTTCAAATTGGTAGGGGTACGAGGCAGGGCTGCCCACTCTCTCCTTTCCTTTTTGCATTAATGATGGAGCCCATAGCCAAGGCACTCAGGAAATCTGGGGAGGGGGGGGGGGGTCAGGATTGGAACAATAGTAGAAAGTGTGGCGCTCTATGCAGACGACCTGCTTCTATTCCTTAGGGATCCGGGGGTGTCGCTGAAGGCAGCCTTGCAGATCCTGGACATGTTTGCCTCCTTTTCGGGGCCTACGTGTGAATTGGAGCAAGTCTTCTATATTGCCTCTAGGTCCTGAGGCCCCACTACAGCGGGACAATTTGCTGCCGCTGCTGTGGGTCTCCTCTATTACTTATTTGGGGATGAAAATTACCACTGAAATTACTGATTACATGACTTTGAATCTTCTCCCGCTAGTGGTTACTTTGAAACAAAGGGTTCTGGCCTGGAAGAAATTGCCCCTCTCGCTACTCGGAAGAGTTAACCTGCTTAAAATGAAATTTTTACCCGTTCTCCTATACTTTTTGCGCCACTCCCCGGTGTGGATTCCCAAATCGTTCTTTGCATCATTGAATGGTATAATAGGGGCTTTTATCTGGTCGCCTCAGTCTCCCCGATAGGTGCTAGGGTTCTCCAAGAACCTTGGGGTCAGGGGGGGGCTGGCGCTCCCGGATTGGCAGAAGTATTATCTGGCTGGCCAGATGGTATTCGCCAGACGCTGGTTGTTGGCAGACGAGGGGGACACGGATTCTGGAGGCGGCACTGTTGGGGTCCTATGAAAGTCTACGGCTGGCCCTGTACAGAGGCCCAAAATCTACCCTACCGTTGACGGCCACCATGAGGGCTACCATCAGGGCATGGGAGGTAGCAACTACCATGGTCTCACCATCATATTTGGGAGTCTCGCCCTCGGCTTTTCTATGGTTAACCCGAAGCTGCCAGACTTTTGCCTCTCTTCCGGACCCAATGATTTGGGCCTGTGGGGGGGTCAAACTGCTGGAACATATTACTAGGGAGGGAGACCTTATTTCGTTTGACCAACTAAAGGCCAGGCACAACCTGCCTAACTCCTTTTTCTTTAGATATCTGCAGCTGCGTCATGCCTTTCAGGCGCAATTCGGGAGTCGGCGGGTGGAGTCTCTCCCCTCGGCGCTAGAAAATGTATTAACTAATGAGATTTGCCTAAAACTCTGTCCAGATGGGAGAGTGAGATTCCTGACACTTCAAGGGGAGGATTGGGAGGATATGTGGGACCAACCCTTCAAGCATCTGGTATCTGCTAGGGATCGTCTGATCCAATTTAAATTTTTACCACCATTTATTATACACCGGCCAGGTTGTCGCGCATTTACCCCTGCTAGTACTGGGTCAGTGCTGGCGGTTGTAAATTTTCCCCGGCGGGTGCAGAGCACATATTTTGGACGTGTCCTCATATCCAGCAACTTTTGGGCAGGGGTGGTTGAATGTCTGTCGGGAGTGCTGAGTGTTCGGATTCCTCTGACGTCTTATTGGGTTAGTTGAGGAGGTGGTACCCCTCCCTGGCACATCGTACCCTTCTGATATTCGGGTTGTTCTATGGCAGAAAGCCATTCTCCTGAAATGGAAGAACTCCAATGCCCCTACATTAGCCTTCTGAAAGGGCTGGTTAACTCTGTGATACACATGTACAAGCGCACATACAGATCGAGGGGATGTGATAAGAAATTTAAGAGGGTTTGGCAGGCATGGTTAGACTGTGGGTTAGAACTACGGTTTAACTTGCTGAAGGTCTCAGCCACCTACTGGAGTTTACGCTAAATAGATATGCTGTATAAGCGACTTACGCTCTCTGCCATTAATGGAAGATTTTTGTTTATTTTATTGTATTTCTTTCTTTATTACTCCTGACCGGAATCTCTAGACATGACCTGATCCTGCACTTCTTGGGCTGGTGTTATCTGTGAACGCTGTGTTTTTTCTTTTTTTTTCCGGATTTCATATGGTGTTTCACTGATTGATTGCTATGGGGGGGGGGGGGGTGGATGGTCAGGGATGGGTGGGGGGGGGGGTATACAGTAATAAGTTATACATGCTGTTGGTGTGTTGGCCCCTGCGTGGCCTATGTCAAGGTGGGCATGTTGCCTTCCTTGTGTGTGTGTGTGTTTGTCTTTCTGTGTTTGAAAAATCAATAAAAATAATTTTCAAAAAAAAAAAAAAAATGATATATTTGCCAAAATTCACGTACATATTTAGAAATTGCCCAGTTTGGATTCCCCCCTCATTTTTTAGCGGAATTGGTTAGCTGCATTGGCCTCTTTTCTGTGGAAAGGTCGACCCCTCGATTGGCTAAATCGAATCACAGTTGCCTCTGGGCTCTGGGGATTGGCTTCTCCTAATTTCCTTGTGTACTATTGGGCGGCTATTCTGGTTACTGTGCGCTGGTGGTTCCAGCAGTCCTAGGGCCAATGCAGCTGTTTGCCTTGAGGCGGCTATAGTGGGATCCCTCACTGAACTCAGTAATCTGGCGTACAGAGGGGCATCAGCGTAACCCCTCGTTGCCAGCCCCCTCCAAAACTACACTACGGTGTGGACGGCCAGGCGCCGGTTCATGTCTCCGGGACCGTTGGTCTCCCTACACTCCGTTGTGGGGTAACCCTTCCCCTGGGGCAGTTTAGAACTATCCCCGATCCACACCTTTGGGCTAGGATAGAGTTAAGCCTGCTGAAGGTCATTGTCTCCGGGGAGCTCTGCTCCCCTTTAGGGAGTGGCGAGCAGGTATGGCCTGCCGGGCTGGATGCTCTTCGCTACTTCCAACTGAGGCATGCTTTCAGGGCCCAAATTGGGGCTCCTATTGTCTTGGGTTTGGATGTGGTGGAACCCTGGCTAAGCCCCTTTCGGAGCTGTAGCTCTCTTGCGTAAGGACTCCCCGAAGGTGGAGTCATTGTGGAGAAAGTGGGAGGGGGATATCCCGTCCCTGGATAGGGAATCTGGGATGACTGCTTTGAAGATAGCTATAGATTAGTGATATCATCCAGAGACAGGCTGATACAGACGAAGTTCCTCCATAGGGTATACTATACGCTCAGAGGCTGCATGGAATATTTCCCCAACGATCTCCTAATTGCCCGCGATGCCAATCTCCTGAAGCCAACTACATCCATAGTTCTGGGCCTGCCCCCAAGCTCTCGGACTTCTGGTCCGCCGTCTTTGACTTTATTAATGTTCGTATGCAGTTGGATGTTCCAGTGGAGCCGGCCTTGGGCCTCTTGGGGATACAGGATGATGACCAGAGGCCCGATTTACTAAGACCCCTGTTATCCATGTTGCTCTTTTATGCAAAAAAGGTAATTCTGTTTAAATGGAACTCTAGGGCGCCCCCCACTGTGGGAGCCGTGGATGGACTTGATTAATACTGCCTTGCCTCTCTACACAAAATTACATACATTAATAGAGTTGCCCCGTTAAAATACGAGCGGGTTTGGGGCCCCTTGGATTAACCCCTTGTAGATTGTAATCAGGTGTCACTGCTCCATTGTGTGATGGTGGCCGTGGGCTTCCTCCCTCCCGTCCTCCCATTCCCCTGTTTCCCTTCCCCTCCCCGCCTCTCTTCCCCCCTCCCTCCCCCAAGCATGGCTCACTCATTTGCATTACTTCTGTTTTGATGTTGATGCCTACCTGGTTTTATATACCCTGCCAAACTATTATTACAGGGCTTGCCCCTATCTCATGTTCTGTATGGACGATGTACCTGCCTTCTTGCTTTGATGATTGTGATGTGCCTTGTACCTTCGTTGACTCAATAAAGACCAACCTTGTTTGTTTAAAAAAAAAAAAAAAACCCGCCCTTCCTGTGCTCCTCAGTTCTTGATTTGTGTTTCCCCACAGCAAAATATTTTTTATTTTCCTGACCTAAGCCTGGGGCTGGTGGTCCCCCCTGGGAGCTGGACCGCAGGCACTGGGTAGCCTCTGGGTTTAGTCGGATTTATCCCTCCCTAGGGGGTCCCTTCTTACTCAGGGGGCCTCACTGAGTGAGCTGGAAGAACCCCCCTGAGTACTGGAGTCTCCTGGGATAGTGCTATCTTGGAGCTTCAGGGGCTAGTCTCCCTCCTCTCTCTCTCTCTCTCTCTCTCTCTCTCTCCTAGCCTTCCCCCTATCTTGGAGGTTTGTGGGTCTCTCCGGTGGTGGGTGGCCCCTGTGCGGTCTGAGACTGCGGCAGGGTCGACTCTGGAAGTGGATTTGGATGCTCCTTCGATTTGGCGCCAAGATTACGGCGTCTTTACACAGGAGCCCGGCCCGACGCAGGTCGATGACGTCACGCGCGTGTGTCACTTCCGGGTCGGCTCTGCTAATGATGGCGCCATCGGCTTCAGCACGCCAGTGTCGGCGCTCTCTTCACCGGGGACACACAAGCAGCAGCCGAGAGAGAGAGGCGCCCTTATCCTCCCGCAAGATGGAGCGAGAGGACCGGTCCATGGCCCTGGCTGCGGAGGAGGCCACGGGGGTGAGTGTTCCTGTGTACAGGGGGTATGGTGGGCTGGGACCCAGTGTTTGTTCCCCTGTTATTTACATGCATTCCTGTGTATCCTTTCCTTCTTAGGGGAGGACATCGTTGCCCAGGGGGGTGTTAGTCGTTCTTCCAAGGACACTAGCCGTTCTAAGAAATGTGGCTATTGCAATAACAAACTACCCTCAGATTATTCTAAACTTTTTTGTACTAAATGCATTCTAAAGTTAACAGGGAAGGAGATCTCTGAGATTATGAAAGGGTTTCTTGAGGTCCAGTCTGAAATGCTCTCTACACTTAAAGAGTTTCAAGTGTCTCTTAAAAGCGAAGAGCCTGAGCCCCCCACCGCAGGGCCCTCTTCTCAGGAAAGTTCCTCTTCTCGTTTATTTAGGGTCCGCCAGGAGTCTCTCGGGTCTTTGGTATCTGACTCTGAGGACTCAGAAAATCCCTCCTCAGGGGAGGGTTTTGCAGATCAGGCGGAAGAAGAGAATGAGGATGCAAGGACAGGCAGATATATATTTTCTGCTGACGAGATGGAAAGCCTTCTTGAGGCAGTGTATGCCTCCAAGGAGATTCCACAGCCTGCGGAACAGATTTCCACACAGGATAGATTGTACCGAGGACTAGTTAAGTCTAAGGCTATTCTGGTACACCAGTCCCTCAAGGATATCATCCTTAGGGAGTGGGCCGAACCAGAGAAGAAACTTTTGAGGTACAAGACTTTGAAACGTCGTTGTCCCTTTAACCACTTCCATACAGGGCAGTTATACACCCATCCATACCGGGCCTATTCTGGCACTTCTCTCCTACATGTACAAATCATAATTTTTTTGCTAGAAAATTACGCAGAACCCCCAAACATTATATATGTTTTTTTAGCAGACACCCTAGGGAATAAAACGACGGTCATTGAAACCTTTTATCTTGCACGGTATTTGCGCAATAATTTTTCAAACGCCTTTTTTTTGGTAAAAAATTGTTTCTTGAATTAAAAAAATTAAAAAACAGTAAAGTTAGCCCTATTTTTTTGTAAAATATGAAATATGATGTTACACAGAGTAAATAGATACCTAACATGTCACGCTTTAAAATTGCGCACACTCATGGAATGGCGCCAAACTTCGGTACTTAAAAATCTCCATAGGCAACGATTTGAAATTTTTTACAGGTTACCAGTTTAGATTTACAGAGGAGATCTAGTGCTAGAATTGTTGCTGGCACTCTAACGCACGCGGCGATACCTCACATATGTGGTTTAAACGGCGTTTACATATGTCGGCGGGACTTGCGTGTGCGTTCGCTTCTGCGCGCAAGCTACCGGGGACAGGGGCGTTATAAAAATAAATAAAAAGAAATTTATTTTTTTATATTTATTTCTTTTTTTTACACTTTTTAAATTTTTTTTTTTTTTTTTGATCACTTTTATTCCTATTACAAGGAATGTAAACATCCCTTGTAATAGGAATGTGTGTGACAGGTACTCTTTATGGAGAGATGCGGGGTCAATAAGACCCCACATCTCTCCTCCAGGCTGGAAAGCATGAAATCGGTGAAAAAAAATTCACCGATCTCATGCTTGTGGTTGCTTAGCAGCCGCAATCGCGGCTTTGTTTACTCACGGGGACCCGGACGTGACGTCATCACATCGCGCCCGGGTCCTCCGACGGTCATAGAGATGACTGGTGACCATCTGGTCACCAGTCATCTCTATGCTTCCTGCGAGCGCCGGACGATTCGTTCTCCGGGCCCCCGATGGCACGGGAGAGCCCGGAGAAGCACCGGATGGCGGCGGGAGGGGGGGGATGTCCCCTCCCGCCGCCTGCAAGAACGATCTAGCGGCGGAACCGCCGCTATGATCGTTCTTACGTTGTGCAGAATCGCCGGCACAAGAGAAGGATATCTGAATGATGCCTCTAGCTGCAGGCATCATTCAGATATCCACCCGGAAAGCCCAGGACGTCATATGACGTCCACTCTGAACGGCAGAGGTTCTTTGTGGACGTCATTTTACTATGGGCCGGTAGGGAAGTGGTTGAAGAAGAGGAGGAATCTAAGTTCTTTAAGATACCTAGATTGGACGCCCCCTCGCGCAGGTCTCCAAACAGTCTGACCTCTCCTTTGAGGACGCGGGCAACTTGAAAGATTCTATGGATCGGCGGGCAGAGACCTCCTTGCGTAGGGCTTGGGAAGCTAATGCGGCTGCCTTGAGCCCCACTTTAGCTTCGGCCTGCATTGCTAGGAACGCAAATTCTTGGATCTCCAAGTTGATGGAGCATGTGTCCCAGGTTTCAGAATCCAGGGAGATTCTGGATTCCCTACAGCTCATAAAGGGCGCAGTGGCTTATTTATCTGACGCTGCGGTAGAGACTGTGCGTTCTACCGCAAAGACGGGAGCCCTCATCAACTCTGCTAGGAGAGCAGTGTGGGTCAAGATGTGGAATGGGGACCTTGCGTCTAAGAACCACCTTTGTGGTCTTCCCTTCGAGGGCTCCCTTCTTTTCGGTGCAGGCCTGGATCAGGCTCTGACTAGGTCCTCAGGGAAGGGGGTGCGTTTTCCTACTAAGCCTAGACAGAACAGGAAAAGAGTTTTTAGAGGCCCCCAGGGTGGATTTGGAGGTAAAAACCGTCCTTCGGAAAAGAGGTCTCCTAACAATAGACGTTGGAGTTGGGAAGGAAAAACAAAAAGGAGGTATCCTTTTTTCCAACGCAAAACCCAACGACAAGGATCCCAAATGACGGGAAGGTCGGGGGAAGACTCTCCCAATTCCTTCCCAGGTGGGAGAGTATTACTCAGAGCCCCCATATTCTCCAGATTGTAAGGGAGGGTTACAAGCTAGAGTTCTGTCAGCTTCCCCCTCCAAAATTTATTCTAACTCACTTACCCAGAGACCCCCTCAAGTCAGCAGGCCTTCTGCGAAACATCGCAGAGCTCGCACAGCAGGGGGTCATAGTTCCAGTCCCTGTGGACCAGAGAGGTTTGGGCGTTTACTCCCATATCTTTGTAGTCCCAAAGCCGTCAGGGAAAGTTCGGTTGATTATCAATCTGAAACCCCTGAATACCTCTCTCCTCCACAAGAGGTTTCGAATGGAGAGTGTTTACAGCCTCAGGAGGCTTCTACTGAGGGAGGTATTCTATCGTTTTAAGAGACGCTTATCTCCATGTCCCAATTTTTCCGGGTCATCGGAGGTTCCTCAGGTTTGCGATCGCCTCCGCCCAGGGAGTGCAGCATTGGCAATTTGCTGCCCTCCCTTTCGGACTGGCCTCCAGTCCAAGGGTCTTTACAAAGGTCCTGGCGGAGGCAATTGCTTTCCTGCTTTTGCAAGGGATAGCGATAGTCATGACTACCCTGGAGTCCTTGGGTTGGATTATCAACAAAGAGAAATCCTCGCTCTTTCCGGAGCAGAGGAAACTTTATCTAGGGTGTCTGATAGACTCCCTGGAGAGGAAGCTCTTTTTGCCCGAAGACAAGATCCGGGGTCTCATGACAGTGGTCAGGTCAACGATGGAGGAAGCAGAGTCCTCCTTCAGGGACATCATGAGGGTACTGGGTCTAATGACTTCTTGTATCCCGGCGGTCCCGTGGGCGCAGCTCCATTCCAGACCCCTCCAACTCTTCCTCCTTTCCTCCTGGGACGGAAAAAGAGAATCCCTAGATGTCAGGGTCAGTGTCCCAGACCCAGTGAAGCTTGCACTAGTTAAGCTGGTGGCTTCTCCCACAGAATCTGCAGTTAGGTCTTTCGTGGAGTCAGACCGATCCGGTCAGGATCGCCACAGACGCCAGCACATGGGAGTGGGGAGCTTACTTGGACGAGCTCTGTGCCCAGGGTTCCTGGAGTCAACGACCGAGGGGGCCCTCTTGAAACTACCGCAAGCTATTAGCGGTCGGAGAAGCTCTGAAAGCATTCGAGGAAAGAATTTTGGACCGGGAGGTTCAGATTCTTTTCGACAATGCGACCACGGTAGCCTTCCTCAATCATCAGGGAGGCACCAGATCCTGCACCCTCCTGGAGTTGTCGCTAGAGATCCTGGGCTGGGCAGAGCGGAGGATTTCCTCTTTCGGCAGTACACCTGAAAGGGACCCTCAATTTGGAGGCAGACTACTTGAGTCGCCATCTCATTCTCCAGGGGGAATGGGAACTGAATGCAGAAGTTTTCAGTCTGATCTGTCAGCACTTTGGCAGCCCAGAGGTGGATCTCTTCGCCCGCAGGGCCGAACAGGAAGGTGAAGAGGTTCTTCTCCCTCCCCCGGGTACACGGGTCAGAGGGGGTAGACGCATTGGCCCAGGTATGGAGTTTTCATCTGGCCTATGCATTCCCTCCTTTGAACCTGATTCCGAGAGTCCTACAGAGGTTAAGCCTAGCAGTAGGAAATTTTATTCTGGTCGCACCCTGGTGGCCCAAGAGGACCTGGTTTCCCGCTCTAGAGCGAGGGTCGGTGGCTCCTCCCCTCCTTCTCCCTATTCGGGCGGACCTTCTTCGGCAGGGTCCAGTCTATCACCCAGACCCCGGCTTCTTCAAGCTGACGACCTGGTGCTTGAGAGGCGGAGCCTGAGGGAGAAGGGCTGCTCCGAGAAGGTAATTGAGACGCTTTTGGCCAGTAGAAAGGTAGTCACTAGGCGTATTTATGCCAAGACCTGGGGTATCTTTTTCTCGCTGGTGTTCGACGAGACAGGTATCCCAGCAGGAGACCTTGGTCATCCTAGATTTTCTCCAGAACGGAGTAGACCAGGGGCTAGCCACAAGGACTCTTAAAGTTCAAGTGGCAGCCTTGTCGTATTTTTTGGATAGACGCCTATCCCTGGATCCCCTGGTTAGAAGGTTCCTTATAGCCAGAGATAGGTTGTCCCCAGTTTGAATTTCTAGGGTTCCGCCCTGGGATCTTTCGTTGGTTTTGACTCGGTTAACCCAGGCTCCGTTTGAGCCAATTGACAGTATCCCCATCAGGTTACTCACCTTTAAGTTTGCCTTCCTCTTGGCAGTCACGACAGCCAAGAGGATAGGTGATATGAATGAATGAATGAATGAATGACTTGTATAGCGCAACGCATGCAAACTGAATCGCCTCTGGGCGCTTTTTCCAGCCAGTATCTGCTTGGCTGGTGCGGTCATTTTTACCCCGTAGGATCATGACACGCTAGGGACACGGTCATACACACAGATATACATATATATACTGGGACAATTTGGACGAGATCCAATTTACCTACCAGCATGTCTTTGGAGTGTGGGAGGAAACCGGAGTACCCGGAGGAAACCCACCCAGACACAGGGAGAACATGCAAACTCCAGGCAGATGGTGTCGTGGTTGGGATTCGAACCAGCGAACCTTTTGCTGCTAGGCAAAAGTGCTATTCACTGCACCGCTGTGCTGCAGGCGCTCTCCATTAAAGAGCCGTTTTTTCATTTATTTGAGGACAGGGTTGTTCTAAGTCAGGACCCCTGTACCTCCCTAAGGTAGTGACCAAGTTTCACAGGTCACAGGAGATGGTTCTCCCTTCTTTTTGTTCAAATCCCCAGAATGAAAAGGAAGCTTCCTTTCATTGTCTGGATGTTAGACGGTGTCTATTAGCTTATTTAGAGAGGGTTCGTGTATTTAGACGCTCTACCCATCTATTCGTTTTTCTGGTCAGAAAAGAGGTCTTCCGGCGTCCAGAGCCTCCATTTCTATGTGGATTAAAAAGCCTACAGCACCTGGTATTCCCAGGCAGTCTCCCATCCAGGTACTAACCAGGCCTGACCCTGCTTAGCCTCCGCGATTAGACGAGATTGTGCGCTTTAAAGGTGAAGAGGCTGTAGGCAAGTACCATGGCTGGCCTTAATCCTCTTGATGATAGCTTGGGAGAAGACTAGAAAAATATATTCAAGGACTCCCTAAAAAAAAAAAAGCCTATGGCACCTGGTATTCCCAGGCGATCTCCCATCCAGGTACTAACCAGGCCTGACCCTGCTTAGCCTCCGAGATCAGACGAGATCTGGCGCTTTCAGGGAGATATGGCTGTAGGCAAGTACCATGGCTGGCCTTAACTCTCTTGAAGATGGCTTGGGAGAAGACTAGACAAAGATATTCAAGGACTCCCAAAAAAAAAGCCTATAGCACCTGGTATTCCCAGGCAGTCTCCCATCCAGGTACTAACCAGGCCTGACCCTGCTTAGCCTCCGAGATCAGACGAGATCTGGCGCTTTCAGGGAGATGTGGCTGTAGGCAAGTACCATGGCGGGCGTTAACTCTCTTGAAGATGCTGTGGGAATTGGATCCCAGTAGGTATGCATTTACAAAGGTGGGAGGGCAAACATTTTCAGATAAAGTTCATTTTTTACATAAACTGGTCTGAGAAAACAAGGGGCCCCAGTACTTTAAAAATACTGTTTAATGTGGTATTGCCCTACCTGCATTCCTTTAATGTCACCCATTAGGTCTGGCTAAAATACTGTTTCTATTCCTGTGTCTGGCTTATTTCAAGAACCTGACAGATGTTGAGTGCTCGTCACCATTGCAGGAGTGAAACAGGCTTGCTGGTTCAAAAGGGATTCATGTGCAGTGTATCCCAGCAGTGGCTGAGCTCAGTGGTGTTGGGATAAATGAAGAGAGCTGCAGTTAGATGCAGGTGCTGTTCAGCCAGCAATCGGCATTTTCTGCAAAAAAAAATCTAGGCAAGCTGGTGGGTTCACTGGCTCCTGTCTAAACTGGTGTGTGTATATATACTGTGTGTGTGTGTGTGTGTGTGTGTGTGTATAAAATATATATGATTATGTGTGTGATTTGGGTACCTTGAGTGCAGGGACTAATGTGAATGTACAAAATATATGTGTAAAATGACAGTGCTTTATAAATACCTGTAATTAAATCGCAAAGGCATGAACGAGGGCTTTCACACTGGAGTGGTATGCTAGCAGGATGGGAAAAGTTCTGCTAGCCGCATCTTTGGAGTGGTGTATGTGTGTATACAGCTCCTATACCGCTCCCGCCCATTGAAATCAATGGGACAGCGTGGCTATACCGCTGGCAATGCGCCTCTGCAGAGGCACATTGTGGGCAGTTTTAACCCTTTTCTTGGCCGCTAGCGGGCGGTTTTACCCCCTCGCTATCGGCCACATAGCGCCGTGAAATTGGCAGTAAAGTGCCGCTAAAAATAGTGAAGCTTTACTGCCACTTCACCTCCGGCCCCAGTGTAAAAGGGGCCTTACTGGAAGCTTCCTCGTTGCTTCCGTTTTTTTCTGTACTCGCCTGGCTAGGCAGGTTTTGGCATTTTTGGGCTGTATATGTTCGTATGGAGAAGTGTTTAAAGGATGTTTGGTGGAGTGGTGCTGATAGGGCAACCAAGTGATTGACTTTTCTCTGGTTCATTAGGAACTGGCTGAAATTATGTGTGTTGTCAGCTTATGCTACCCATCTAGTGGTGTACTAAAATGAATAATATGGTGCCAAAACCACAAATGCACTTGACCGAAACTTACAGTAAAGAAAAAAAAATTATATATTATGATTGACTTTTTAATATCATGAATTTATTGTTGACCATTATCTGCACCTTTTTTGAAGTGGTGTTAAAAATGCTGCATGTTTGGTCAGTTAAAAAAAAAAAAAAAACGCACCAGCCCATTGAGATGCACTGACAATGAATGCATCAAAAAAGGCACTGGGAAGTAAAGGTATGCTATGCAGCATAGGTAGGAAAATGGGGGGGGGGAAGCATTAAAAAAGAAACATCACACAGTTTCCTTTTTTTTGTTTTAATGTGCACAAAAGTGACATTTCATTCATGTACAGCAGCATTGTGCGTTGTTCTGCTGAATAGTGACATGCGATCCTGTCTAGGGCCGAAACAACTAATCGATTATGAAATTAATCGATTACAATTTTCATAAGCGATTAATCGGCCAGTAACATAATGGGGTTAAAAAAAACTAAAATTAGCCCTTTATAGTACAAAAAAGCAAATCGCTACTGTAAATATTACTTTCACTGTCCCACAGAAAAAAAAATGAACCCCTTACAGTAGCGATTATTTGCTCTTTTTGTACTTTTATTTTTTAACCCCATTATGTTACTAAACATCTCAGGCCTGGGGTCACACCTCTGTTTTTTGAAGAAGTATATTTATTTACATGTTTTCCTATGGGACACGTTCACATCCATTATTTTTTTCAGCTGCTGCGTAATTGGAAAGGGCGAGGACTTTTTAATGCAAAGTGGTGCCGTTTTATTTTTTGGTTCAATATACTTCAATGGAGAAGCTGCAGAAAAGCATGTAATGTGTTTTTGCGGCAATTTGTGTTTTTGTAATCTGCCCAACAACAAATTGACCCAAAATAATTTAAAATGCAAATTTTTCTTTTTTTAAGTCTATCATCTGACTACTGTATTTATCGGGGTATACCACGCACCGGCATAGAACGCACACCCCAAGCCTAGAAGGGAAGGTTAAGAAAAAAAAATACTTACATTTTGAATGCCTGTCGTCAGTGTCCGTCTGCTGTCTTGTCCGGCGTCCATCGGCGGCCTTGGAGGTGTCCTCTCGTCTTCTCTCGGCTGTCTCTGAGCGCCGCCGACATAGACCGAGTGTACTGCGCACTCGGTTGGGCTCGGCTCCTCTCGTATAAAGGCTAGGAGGGACAGGGCGTGACTGCGAGCGTGGCCGAGCCTAGACGAGTGCGCAGTACACTCGGGTACGCTCGGCTCGGTCTATGTCGGCGGCGCTCAGAGACAGCGCGGATCGGCGTATAACGCACACCCACGATTTTCCCCTGATTTTAAGGGGGAAAAGGTGCGCGTTATATGCCGATTTAAATACGGTAATCGAAACAATAATTGGCCAACTAATCGATTGTGAAAATAATCGTTGGTTGCAGCCCAAATCCTGTCTTGTATGCTGCAGTAAATTGCAGCATGTCTGAATTTTATTGCAGCTTGCTGCACCACTCTTCCGGGGGGGCCTTGTGATGTGAATAGAAGATCCACCATGCCTCTCATTACCCGCAGCAGTGCTAATTTTTTTCTCTTCACATCCCGGGACCTCGGGAGGGGAATTTTTGAAGTGTGTGTGCATGTTGTTAAAATTGGGAGGGCATTCGCCATAATACGTTTTTTTTTATTGTCATTCTTTCTGACCAGCCTATAACTGATGTAACGTATCACTCATAAGTTACAGATTATTATTTTACAATCTTGTATTTTGTGATTTGTAGGCAAAAAGATGCAAGATCTGTCTGCCCAAGTGACAAGCGAGTTCCTGCAATTTCCTGATGCAACTATAAAAGCACTTGAAGATTCTGTTCTTCGGGCAAAATTTGCTACAGGTATGTTTTTTATTTATATATATATATATATGTGTGTGTGTGTGTGTGTGTGTGTGTGTGTGTAATCTTTACAGTGGTTGTAAAGTCACTAATCTCAAATCCAGGAATCCCCTCCTTTCAGAAAGATATATACTTTGCAGTATTTGTGTTTTTAAAAATGACCAGCAAAATAGTTTTTCTAAGCGCTGCTGTTTGCTTGT
>NC_053489.1:378181883-378199383 GCF_905171775.1 Rana temporaria
GATCATAATGGGAAAAAGGAAACACATTCGATCGGAATACTATCAAAGGGCAGACTCCTAAGTACCAAAAGTTATATATATATGCAATAAGGATAGAAATCCTCAAAGGCAAAAAAGACCCCTTTAAAAAGAAATCTTACATAAAAAATATAAATGACGTCAGCCACGATCGCACACCCAAATTACATAAAATACATCAAAAACACATATGTAAATCCTTATATATTAACCCATTAAGGTCTCGAAAAGGAACACTACGTGTAACAGATAGATACTGGCAGTGGCGGCTGGTGCTCAAAATTTTTGGGGGGGCGCAAACGAAGAAGAAAAAAAAATATAAGCCTCACTGTGCCCATCAAATGCAGCCACTGTTCCATCAATTCGCACCACTGTGCCATGCCATCAAACGCAGCCACTGTGTCATGCCATCAAACGTAGCCACTGTGCCATGCCATCAAACACAGTCACTGTGCCATCAATTGTCACCACTGTACCATGCCATCAATTGTCACCACTGTACCATGCCATCAAACACAGCCACTGTACCATGCCATCAAATGCAGCCACTGTACCATGCCATCAAATGCAGCCACTGTACCATGCCATCAAATGCAGCCACTGTACCATGCCATCAAATGCAGCCACTGTACCATGCCATCAATTCTGGTCACTGTGCCATCAATTGTCACCACTGTGCCATGCCATCAAATGCAGCCACTGTACCATGCCATCAAATGCAGCCACTGTACCATGCCATCAAATGCAGCCACTGTACCATGCCATCAATTGTGGTCACTGTGCCATCAATTGTCACCACTGTGCCATGCCATCAAATGCAGCCACTGTGCCATGCCATCAAATGCAGCCACTGTGCCATGCCATCAAATGCAGCCACTGTGCAATGCCATCAAATGCAGCCACTGTACCATGCCATCAAATGCAGCCACTGTGCCATGCCATCAAATGCAGCCACTGTGCCATGCCATCAATTGTGGTCACTGTGCCATCAATTGTCACCACTGTGCCATGCCATCAAATGCAGCCACTGTACCATGCCATCAAATGCAGCCACTGTACCATGCCATCAAATGCAGCCACTGTACCATGCCATCAAATGCAGCCACTGTACCATGCCATCAATTGTGGTCACTGTGCCATCAATTGTCACCACTGTGCCATGCCATCAAATGCAGCCACTGTACCATGCCATCAAATGCAGCACTGTGCCATGCCATCAATTGTGGTCACTGTGCCATCAATTGTCACCACTGTGCCATGCCATCAAATGCAGCCACTGTGCCATGCCATCAAATGCAGCCACTGTACCATGCCATCAAATGCAGCCACTGTACCATGCCATCAAATGCAGCCACTGTACCATGCCATCAATTGTGGTCACTGTGCCATCAATTGTCACCACTGTGCCATGCCATCAATTGTGGCCACTGTGCCATCAATTGTCACCACTGTGCCATGCCATCAAATGCAGCCACTGTGCCATGCCATCAAATGCAGCCACTGTGCCATGCCATCAAATGCAGCCACTGTACCATGCCATCAAATGCAGCCACTGTACCATGCCATCAAATGCAGCCACTGTACCATGCCATCAAATGCAGCCACTGTGCCTTGCCAGCAATTGGTGGTCACTGTGCCATCAATTGTCACCACTGTGCCATGCCATCAAATGCAGCCACTGTACCATGCCATCAAACACAGCCACTGTGCCAATTGTCCCACTGTGTCACTGTCCAGTCATACATCCACCTCGGAGCTTTATATTATAACCTGCTGGGACTTGTAGTTCTCCATCGTCTCCTGGGGCTCAGGTGCATGCAATCCACCATCTTTGTCCAGTTTTTTCTCACTCTGGGACTTGTAGTCCATAGATGGTGGATTGCATGCACCTGAGCCCAGGAGAAGATGGGGAACAACAAGTCCCAGCAGGTTTATAATATAAGACTCCCATCCACCTAGGAGCCTTATATTATAACCTGCTGGGACTTGTAGCTCCCCATCTTCTCCTGGGGCTCAGGCTGCTGACGGCTGGCATTTCACCCAGATTATGCTTGCATTGAACATTAAAAATCATTTATTATGCCCAACTCCATGAAAATGTTAAAAAAAATCCACCCTTGCAATGAGCCTACATCTGCACTGGTTAATTGCTCATCATGTCTAGTGAACATTCGGCCGAAATCGCGGCACCCCATCCCCCCCCCCCCTGAGGGGGGATGGGGGGTGCCGCGATTTCGGCAAATGTGCACTAAAAAAAAAAAATTCCAAATGTTCCAAAAAATTTTTTATAGTGAATATTCGGCCGAAATCGCGGCACCCCCCATCCCCCCCCCGGGGGGGGAGGGGGGTGCCGCGATTTCGGCCGAATATTCACTAAAAAAAATTGGAACACAGGTAATCTTTGCAGAAGGGGGGTGGACAGCTGCAGCTGCTGCCGCCGAACTTTGCAGAGAAAACAGTCCATTACAGAGGGGCAGAGGCAGGCGGCATAGCTCAGCTTACCTGTACTCGCACTGAGCGCCCCGAGTCCCGACGTCACTTCCTGTTCTTCCAGGGACTTCAGGACGGAACGAGCACAAATAGTGGATGCACCCGCCCAGCCATAACAATGCAGTCCATCGCGCCGGAAGCAAGTGGCGCGATGGACCGCGCCACAAAGGCATTTTTGGGCTGCCAATGTAGCGCCACGTCTGCAATCCCGTGATTGCACAGACGTGGCGCTACCCATACCGCGCTTTTCCCGGCGCCCGACGCCCGGACTCAGTGCACATAAGAACCTTTTTTGGAATTTTTTTTCCTTAAAGGGACATGTTTAAATAAAAACATTTTTTTTTTTTTTTTTTTTTTAGATTTTTTTTTTTACTGACTGGGGGAGGGGGGGCGGCGCCCGGGCGCCCCCTATGGGCGGGCCGCCACTGGATACTGGACATAAATGTTAAGAATATTAAAAATAAAAATATTAATAATATTAAAATATATATATATATATAAAATATAATATATACAAAATATAATTAAAAATATTTAAAAATATTTAAAAATATACAGATACATAAGAAAGGGGGGATTATCTATTGGAAATGAAACAATTAAGGTCAAACTCTACATTTAAACCAGCTGGTGAGGATACTTTAGTCTCATATACCCAATAAGACTCACGCAGACTCAATTGGCGGATGTAATGTCCCCCTCGCCAATGTTTTGTAACTTTTTCAATGCCCCAGAATTTTAACCCTTTGGGATTCCTCTGGTGACACTGCCTAAAGTGTTTAGATACACTGTGACTCCTAATACCCCTTTTGATATTGCTGATATGTTCCCCCACTCTCACATGCAATGCCCGTGACGTGCGACCCACATACTGCAAGCCGCACTCACACTCAAGCATATAAACTATGCCGATAGTATCGCACGTAATTAATTGCTTGATGGGATACTCTAACTGGGTCACATTGGAACAGAAAGACTTCCGTTTCTTAATATGCTGTTTGACATGCTTGCAGGTCGCACAGCGACCGCAAGCATAAAATCCAGATAGGAAGTCAAAAAGTTTTGGCTGTGCAACAACTGGCGGGTCAATTACACCAGGGGCTAGACTATCCCTCAGAGAGGGGGCTTTTCTATAGATGAATTGTGGCCGATCCGGAAGGGCCGGACCCAAAACAACATCGCCCTTCAAGATGGGCCAGTGTTTGGCCACTATTTTTTCAAATTTCTTATACTGAATGTTATAGTCAAGCACCATTTTGAAGTTAGATGGCTCCTTATCAGTAATGGGTGGTTTGTCAGCTACAATAACACTCCTCTCTAACAGCCTAACTTTTTCCATTTCTTGCATAATCAAGGGGCGAGAGTAACCTTTAGACACAAATCGATTAGATAATTCCTGCCACTGGGCCAGATAATCTGACTCCAGGGTGCAATTCCTGCGGAGCCTCACAAACTGGCCTCGCGAATTACATCCGCCAATTGAGTCGGCGTGAGTCTTATTGGATATATGAGACTAAAGTATCCTCACCAGCTGGTTTAAATGTAGAGTTTGACCTTAATTGTTTCATTTCCAATAGATAATCCCCCCTTTCTTATGTATCTGTATATTTTTAAATATTTTTAAATATTGTTAATTATATTTTGTATATATTATATTTTATATATATATATATTTTAATATTATTAATATTTTTATTTTTAATATTCTTAACATTTATGTCCAGTATCTATCTGTTACACGTAGTGTTCCTTTTCGAGACCTTAATGGGTTAATATATAAGGATTTACATATGTGTTTTTGATGTATTTTATGTAATTTGGGTGTGCGATCGTGGCTGACGTCATTTATATTTTTTATGTAAGATTTATTTTTAAAGGGGTCTTTTTTGCCTTTGAGGATTTCTATCCTTATTGCATATATATATAACTTTTAGTACTTAGGAGTCTGCCCTTTGATAGTATTCCGATCGAATGTGTTTCCTTTTTCCCATTATGATCGAATCTGTCACTTTTTTCCATCATGGTGCAGTTTGTGCCTTCCTTTGCTGACAGTCTTTGTTGTCTAATTAGGATTGATGGGAGGGCTTGATTACTAGTGGGTGTGTCATGGCAGCCACAGGCTTCTTATACCTAGACAGCGGGACGTTTGCATGCTGCCTTTTTTCACCCCACGCTGATGAAGTCCCGCTCATAGGGACGTAAAGTCGTACGAGGGGAAGGGGCCACATGTGACGTCACCCGCGATCGCCGACCTAGACTGAAACCCATGCTCTTATGGATGTTTTATGCTGTTTCGCTGCACTCGTTTGAGAGTGCTTATACAGTGAGTGTATTCGTTTTTTATTCTTAAATAAATGTATTTTGGCTTCAGAGAGCACTAGATTTCCTCTCCTTTGTTTTTTATGCCCTGATTGCCATGTCCTGATCCTGAGTCTGACTGATATCATGGTTCTACTGCTACATTGCTTGCTGTCCTCTGAGAACAGGTGGTTCTCTGATTATGCTTTGTGACCTATTGCAGGTCGAAGTTGTAAGGTGAGAGGCCATTCCTGCTATTTGGTGGAGGTTCCTTCTGGATATCACCCTTTGGATTTTTGCACTATTATATTCCGATTTGGATCATCTTTTTGCACTTGAGCACTTTATATGGACTCTATTATATAATTTTTAATTATATATCATATGTTTTAACTTTCTGTATGTATAGTTTAAAATTGTTTGTTTTGCGCTGCACTATTATTATTTTATGTCAATGTGAGGTGTTTTATTTGAATTTACCTTAGTGCTGGCTCGCATTTTTTAGTTTATATTTACATTCCAGCGCTGAATAATTTTTCTTTATTAGTGTTTTAAAAGCAACTTTTTTGAAAAATTTACTTTCATGAATTCAAAAAGTTAGCCCAATTTTTTTTTATAGAATGTGAAAGGTGATGTTACGCCGAGTAAATAGATACCAAACATGTCACGCTTTATAATTGCACGCCCTCGTGGAATGGCGACAAACTACGGTACCTAAAAATCTCCATAGACTACGCTTTAAAAATTTTTTTTATGGTTACAAGGTTAGAGTTACAGAGGTCTAGTGCTAGAATTATTGCTCTCGCTCTGACGATCATGGCGATACCTCACATGTGTAATTTTAACACCGTTTACATATGCGAGCGCGACTTCCGTATGCGTTTTCTTTGCTGCGCGAGCTCGCGGGGACAGGGGCGCTTTTAAAAAAAATCATATTTATTTTATTTATAATACAAAATTGTGTTTAAAAAGAAAAAGATCACTTTTAGGCTGGATTCACACTTGTGGGGTGCGAATTCCATCTCTGTTATCTCTGCAAAGAGATAAGAGAACTGTTCAGCAGATCATCTCCGTTTTAGCTGCGAATTTGGAGACCTGGGGGAGGGGAGGTGGAGGGGGGAAGTGTATTGAGGAGAATGAGAGGAATCCTGATGAGAAATGAACACAGATGCAGATTCTTTCAGGTGCTTTACAGACGCTTTTTTTTTTTTTTTTAACGCTAAAACGCCTGAAAAATGCCCCGGTAAAAGTAGTCTTCACGTTAAAAGAAATGCCTGTAAAGCGCCTGAAAGAAGCCTCATCTGCAATCCCAATGTGAAAGCCCCGAGTGCTCTCACACTGAGGCGCTGCGCTGGCAGGGCGTCAAAGTAATGGAAGCAGTTTTTTTGCAGCGCCCTTCCCATTGAGGGAGCTTTTTTTTTAACGCCAAAGCGCCAGAAAAACGCCTCAGTGTGAAAGGGGTCTAAGTGGAGCTTTTTCCAGCGTTTTTCGGGCGCTGGCAGAGTGTGAAAGGGCTCTGATAGCACTTGGGGCTTTCTCATTGGGATTGCAGATGAGGCTTCTTTCAAGCGCCCGAAAAATGATCGAAAAACGCCCCAGTGTGAAAGGGGTCTAATGAGTGTGGATTGCAGCGCGCTACATTTATATCACACACACAGAGTAAACTATGACAGAGTTAGAAGATGTAAAAGTAGAAAATTGGAGATTTGTTCTCATCAATAAGAAGACCCCCCCCCCCCCCCCCCCCGTCCTATGAAAGATAAAACAAGAAATACAATGAAGTGTCAGCAGATTATTAGACAGGAAAACGTTTTCCCCCCCGTGGGAGTGAATTGGATGGGACTTTTCCTTCCTCTGGATCATCTGTGTGTATAGGATTGTACATTTATTATTTATTACCTTTTTATCGGTTGAATCAGATGGACTTTTGTCTTTTTTCTACCAGACTAACTATATATAACATCACCCACAGACACACGGATGCTTCTGCGATTGGAGGAAAAGTGAGGAGACGTCTGTAGGAACCGGTTTCCAGGTTTCTTCTTCTAAGCCCCTGTTCACATTGGTGCTTCTTGGAAATCGCACTACTGCACATGAAGTAACGTGATTTCAAAGTAGCAAGGTCGGCACAATTTCAGGTGCTACTTGATAAGAACGTCTGTGTGTGGCTTCATACACAGATGTCTATTGAAGTCGCGCCTGAAATCGGTAAAAGTAGTGCAGGAACTACTATGTTGTTTTACCTTAATAGTTTGAATTGAATTGAATTGAATTTAGTAACTTTTGTGAAATGCCAGTAAAAACGTGGCTGCGCCAGTAAATTTCGGGCGCCGTGCCAGTAAATTTCAATCTGGTAGGTTGGCAACACTGCCCCTCGAAACGTTGCACTCTCCTTGTGTTGTGATCATGCAATAAAATCATCCGTGTGGATGCTATTTACGTCGTTCCATGGTTGCTGGCAATATTCTCATTGTCATGCGATTTGATCTCTCAACTGCATGACAAATCGCTCCAATGTGAACCTAGGCTTATGGACAAAACCCAGATGAGTTCCTCCATCCAATAGGTGTATATGGGGGGGGGGGGGGGTCAGTTTTTTGCATCTAACTTTTATAAATCATCCAAGAGAGAGAATGACCTAAAAGGGTTAATCTGGGAAAGGGAGGAGCTTTAGCTCAGTAATATTAGCTAATGAGAAAGGCTGGTGTTAGAGAAACGCATTCATATGGTTAAAATGGTCATGTGATGAGTGGGCGGGGTCGGTGCTGACTATATCTGGGTGGAGAGGAGACACAGTCAGCCATTTGTCTGTTAGGGGAGCTGTGCTGGGAAGAGGGGATAATACCGAAATACAATGTTATTGAAGCTGCTTGTAGGAAAGACCTTGATATTATCAGCACAGAGATGACTTTTATCTCAGTACAGGGAGATTTCTATATCCGAGACAGAGCAATGCAAATGTTAATTGGTTGAGCCTCAAAAAGCTTTCCACCATGTATGAGGTTGGGGGGGGGGGGGGGGTTGAGGTATAGAAGATTTTTCTCCGCTCTCCTCTTTTATGTTGGAATAAAAATGTACCAATGCCTTCAGTAATTCTTAAAACGGGAAATCCGAAATGAAGGAAATCACTTCTGGTCTCACCAGGTTTTTATTAAAGATTTTTAAATTAAAAACAAATTGCAAACATTGATATAAATCATCACCCATATCCAATATAAGGAGAAGTACATTGGTGGGTGATTGAACAGTCAATGCGAACAATACAGGGAAATGAAAACCGAATAAGAAGTATGAGGAGCTCCTCTGTCACATGCTGGTGACCTTTTCAAAGCCCTGGGCAGCACAGTGGTGCAGTGAGTAGCACTTTCGCCTAGCAGCAAAAGGTTCGCTGGTTCGAATCCCAACCACGACACCATCTGCCTGGAGTTTGCATGTTCTCCCTGTGTCTGCGTGGGTTTCCTCCGGGTACTCCGGTTTCCTCCCACACTCCAAAGACATGCTGGTAGGTAAAATTGGATCTTGTCCAAATTGGCCCAGTATATATGTATATATGTGTGTATGACTGTGTGTCCCTAGCGTGTCATGATCCTTCGGGGCAAAAAATGACCGCACCAGCCAAGCAGATTCTGGCTGGAAAAAGCGCCCAGAGGCGATTAAGTTCGCATGCGTTGCGCTATACAAGTCATTCATTCATTCATTCATCACACTCCTCCCCATACACCCTGCAGACTCTTCCTATATAAGGATGGGTAAAGTAATCAGCTGGGGGATGGGCTCATTGGCCCCCCAGCTGCTCACAGATCCCTGCCCCCCCTCTGCTTCTGACCATCCTCTCATTATATTATGTCCATCAGAATCCAATAATGGCAATGCACTTGCTGACATCACCCCTTTGGTAACAGACAGGGGTGGACTGACAACTCTGGGGCCCCCGGCAGTAGAAGATTATGGGGCCCCTGGGCTTACAGATGGCCACCACGCCAGGAGGCAGTGCAGAGGCGGGGCAGCTAAAAATCTCAGATTTTCACATCAAAAGCATGTCGGTTTCGGACATATCAGGGACAGATGTAAAAAGAAAAACACATATTTTACATGCTGTCCCTGGTTTTACTGAGCCTGGCAACCCTGATGGGGCCCTCGGACAGTGCCCGAGTGACTCAATGGTCAGTCCTCCCCTGGTAACACACATTGCATCCTTACATTTTTCTATCCGTACAATTTTTAAATTATAAGATAAACCCCTCAGTGTTGGTGTCAGATGTTCCTCCGTCGCGATCACCAATGGAGTGGAATGACATGATACAGACACTGGAAGTTTATTCTCCCGGTCTCACTCAGGGATGTTTCCCCGCCATGTTTGATGACCCCGGTCATAATATATTAATGTGTAATACTTTGTACCATCAGACATCCCCACGCAAGGCATATCCTAGGCGTCACAGGCGCCTGGGTGCAGAAATATTTCTGGCGCCCCCCGACATGGGCGTGGTCATTTATTAACTCCTCCCTTTACAAATGTTTCTATGGCAATGACTCCACCACAGAGATGCCTCCTCACAAAGTCTTCATTACCCTGGGATCCTTACATGATCTCTTAACCATAAACAAAAATACAGGAAGAGAAGTACTTTATTGGGACCTGGAGGGGGGTCTCTGTGATGGACACAGAGAGGGCTTCTGTAAGAAAAGACCCCCCCAGACATATTAGACACAGGTAAAGGAGATGGTCAGAGCCACATCAGTTCTGGACACAAACAAGGAGAGAAGGAGGGAGGGGAGAACTCTGCCACTTTGGTGCCCCAACTTCTGCGGGTGCCTGTGGCAGGTGCAGCACTATCAAGTGCCTCATGCGCTGTGCATTAGAAGAAATGTTTATGTCTCTGACTTTTCAGTCCAACAAGACTGTCTATTACTATGAAATTCCTCTAGTGCCGTTCTATGGAAGCAGTAGGTTTAAAGAGCACACCAAATGCTTAACCACTTGCGGACCGCCGCATGTACAGTTACATCGGCAGAATGGCACGGACAGGCACATCAATGTACCTGTACGTGCCTGCCTAGATGTGGGTCGGGGGTCCAATCGGGACCCCCCCCCCCCCCCCCCCCCGTTACATGCGGCGGTTCCCATGGCTGTCCGAGCGATCCGGGATGAGGCTGTTCGTTTTTGTCCGCTCCCTCCGGATCGCTCTTAGCCAATCCGCGCGTTCCCCCTGCGTGTCACTTCCTCCTCCTGTGTAAACACAGGAAGAGGGAAGTGATGTGATCTCTCCTCTCGGCGGTATTTTCAACCGCCGCTGAGGAGAGATCACATCACACAGTGAGTCTGCACAACACTACACTGACACCAGGACACACAGGCACATTAACCCCTTGCGATCACCCCCCACCAGGGCCGGCCTTTGCGGTGTGCGGGTTGTGCGACCGCACAGAGCGCCATGACAACAGGGGCGCCGTGCGGCCGTCACAATTCGCAGTCAGGTTACCGTAAATGATGTGTGCGGGGCAGCGCCTGGGAACAGGGCGGAAAACTGACCACCGCCGAGTTACCGCAGCCGCCAGAACAGCGTGTGTATCATCAGGGCCGGCCTTTGCGGTGTGCGGGTTGTGCGAACCGCCACAGAGCGCCATGACCAACAGGGGCGCCGTGCGGCTGTCACAATTCGCAGTCAGGTTACCGTAAATGATGTGTGCGGGGCAGCGCCTGGGAACAGGGCGGAAAACTGACCACAGCCGAGTTACCGCAGCCGCCAGAACAGCGTGTGTATCATCCACAGACCACGGTATGGCATGGCAGCCTGAGACATGGGATGTGTCATTTGGCGCTATAGGGGGGGGGGGCGTCAAAAATAAAGCTCCCTGCTCGTAAAACCCTGTCCTCCTATGGCTCCGCTGCGGCGCCTCCTGCACTATATCCCCGGCGGCGGCACGGCACCTGCAAAAAAAATGAGCTCAGCAGTCTGGCAGCGCAGCATGGAGGAGCCGAGTGTGACAGGCGCCCCCCATGCTTCTTAAAAGTGTGACTGGCCAGATCGGCGTCATTCCATTGACTAGCTAGCGTAGGCGGAGCCTAAAGCTCCGCCTACCCTCCTCTGCGCGCTTCTTTTCCCCGAGCGGGTTGGTGAGTGACGTCACCCATCACTCAGGTAAGTCTTGTATGTTTTTTTACACCAAAAAGTATATATATTTCATTTAAAATCACTTTATGCTGGCAATAGATGAATCGAATTTTGACCTGTGATTAGCCCTCTCTGTTCAACAGAAAATCAACTTCTGCCAAACGGTCCTGCTAAGAAATCAGCATTTGATTAGCACATGAGCTCTGATCAGTGTACTCTGACAGGTGGGGGGTCCCCATCCACATAGAATATGTGGAGAAGTCAGTTGGCTCAGTTTTTTCATTCAGCTCTCTGGACAGTTTTACAGATAAGCAGGTCAAGACAATGTTTAAATCCAGCTCTAGTTTTATAATTTTTGGGCTTTAGATTTGATGTAATCATTGTTTGGCCAATAATTTTCCACCCGCCTCAGCCGATTTTTCGCAGCAGTGACGCTTTGCTGGCAGTTCAGTGGCACTGCCCATTGATTTCATGGGCAGGGGCGCTTTAGAAGCAGTGTGTACACCGTTCTTACAGCGCCTCAAAAATGCAGCTAGCAGGACTTTTTTGAGCATCCGGCCAGCGCACCGCTCCAGTGTGAAAGCTCTTGGGGCTTTCGCATTGGAGTGAGAAAAGAGGCTATTTCAGGGCACTTTGCAGGCGCTATTTTGTAGCGCTGCAGCACCTGCAAAGCTCCTCAGTGTGAAAGTAGCCTAAGACCCCTTTCACACTGTGGTGCTTTGCAGACGTTATAACACAAAAAATAGTGCCTGCAAAGCACCCTGAAAGAGTGGATCCATTCACTCGAGTGTGAAAGCCCGAGTGCTTTCACACCTGGAGCGGTGCGCTGGCAGGACAGTAAAAAATCTAAAGCACCCCTGCCCATTGAAATCAAAGCAGCACTTTGCGGGTGTTTTTTGAAACCCTTTCTCGACTGCTAGCGGAGGTTAAAAGCAGAGGGGGGGGGGGGGGGCGGCAAAATGCACCTTCGCCTGAGTTGGCAAAAATCCTTGCACCGGCCCTGGTGCGGGGAGCCGCCGTCCGGGTCACTGCTCAGCAGGCAGCCAGCACGGCACTCGGCACTGCAGAGGGGGGGGAGGCGCTGTAGTGTCTGACAAGCACTCACACTGGTCCCCTTGGCTGGCACGCCCCTCCCTTCCCTCCTTCCTCCTCCTCTCCTCCGCATCTTGTCTCAGGTCAGGTGGTACTGTCCTGGGTAGCGCGGCGCTGTTGCGTGCATGCGTAATGCATGCAGTTCAAATTCTAACGGCTGGACCAGAACAGGACGGGACTGACAGACTGCCGCCGTACACAGTGCGCTGAAGAAAAGTAACGGTAAGGCCGCCCGTCCCCTCCACCTTAAATAGCAGGCTGACAGGTGTCATCCCTCCTCCCACCTCACCTGTACTCCAATGAGGAGGGCGGGCACCAGATGTGAGGCAGTTTATAAAAAAAACGTAAAAAAATAAATTAAAAAAAACGGATGTTATATAGCAAAACATACAATTATAATTTTTTGTCAAAATTGGTCTTTTGTTGAAAAAAAAGGAAAACAATAAAACAGAGGTGATCAAAAACCACCCCGCAGTTGTCAGCTTAAAGTGGAGGTTCACCCAAAAAATAAATTTTTAACATTACATTCAGCCGAGTTGTCCTAATGACAATCGGCTGTTTTTTTTTTTTCCCGGTACATACCGTATTTTCACCGCCGCTTCCGGGTATGTCTTGTGCGGGACTGGGCATTCCTATCTGATTGACAGGCTTCCGACCGTCGCATACTACGCGTCACGAGTTGCGAAAGAAGCCGAACGTCGGTGCACAGGCGCCGTATAGAGCCGCACCGACGTTCGGCTTCTTTCGGAAACTCGTAATGCGCTATATGCGACGGTCGGAAGATTTACCCCCCCCCTTCATGACAGGCCATTTTTGCGATGTGCACTGCGTAACTTAAGCTGACAACCGCACGGTCATGCGACGCTGTACACAAATAACATTTGTATTTTTTTTTTCTCGTGGTATTTGATCACCTCTGTTATTTTATTTTATATTTTTTTTAAGACCAAATTTGAAAACAAAAAAAAGAAAATGTTACTTTCTGCTATATAACTTATCCATTTTTTTTTTTATGTTTTTTTCATAAATTTAGGCCAGGTGTCCCCAAACTTTCTAAACAAAGGGCCGATTTTCTGTGCTTCAGGCTTCAGGAGGGCCATTTGGAGTACAAAAGGTCCTGATGTCAGTGGGGAAAAAACAATGCTCCATCTTTGGTGTCAATGGGAGAAATTGTGCCCCATAATTGGTGTCATTAAGAGATATTGTGTCCCATCATTGATGTCAATGGGAGTAATGGTTGCCCTATAATCGGTGTTGTATTAAAACAAATTATTTGTTACAAATATTTTTGTTCTCTTTGTGTATGTTTA
Organism: Rana temporaria; assembly: GCF_905171775.1. Classification (NCBI taxonomy): domain Eukaryota; kingdom Metazoa; phylum Chordata; class Amphibia; order Anura; family Ranidae; genus Rana; species Rana temporaria. Next base: position 378,195,208 of record NC_053489.1, read on the forward strand.
GGTAACGAGGGGGTGAAGATGGGGGGGGGGGGGGGGGCCACAGGATTAGCTCGCACAGGGCGGCGTGAACACCTAAGGCCGGCCCTGCCCCCCACCCCCCTGTCACAGTGTCACTGAATGCAGTGATCATATATGTACTGATCACTGCATTTAGTGTCAGTGTGACAGGCAGTTAGTGTTAGGTCCAGGGTAGCCCCCGTACCCCCCCTAATAGTTTTAACCCCTTGTTCACTGCCCTAGTTAACCCTTTCACTCCCTATTGCCAGTGTCACTAAGCGATCGGTTTTCTGATCGCTGTATTAGTGTCGCTGTTCCCGCTAGGTAGCTATTTTTTTTTTTTTTGATTTTTTTTTTTTTACTAAAGACATGTGGCTGAATAAATTTTGGCCTAAATGTTTGACTAAAATTTAATTTATTTGATTCTTCTTATAACAAAAAGTAAAAAATATTGAATTTTTAAAAAAAATGTTGCTGTATTTTTGTATATAGCGCAAAAAAGAAAAATCGCAGAGGCGATCAAATACCACCAAAAGAAAGCTCTATTTGTGGGAAGAAAAGGACGCAAATTGTGTTTGGGAGCCACGTCGCACGACCGCGCAATTGTCTGTTAAAGCGACGCAGTGCCGAATTTTAAAAAAAAAACCTTGGGTCATTTAGCAGCATATTGGTCCGGTCCTTAAGTGGTTAAAATAACTTTTTTTTTTTTTATCATTTCACCCAATTTTATTTTATGTGATGTGATGAAGCCATACCATTCACAGAAAAGATGTATGTTTTGGCAATGACCATTTTAGATTGCTGTTCAGCGGTCCTTACAACAAGATGTACATGTAATGGGATGTCTGTGGTGTGAATAATCAGACATCATCCTTCAGTGATTATAGCACAGTTGACCATTGTGTCCCTTCTTCACCACATCCAATTCGCATGACAGGTGAGTGTGACCAGCTCTCTATGAGGCCAGTTCACACAGGTCTGGGGGGTGGCCACAGTCTGCATACAAAAAGGGTCCTGTGCGTCTTTCGGTGTGGTTCAGGAGCGAATTCAAGCAGAAATTTAGACCCGATTTGCTCCTGAACCAGTGAACGGACACGTCCAGACCCCACGAGCAAACATGCGGCCACACATATGTGACCCAGCCTCAGGGGTTGTACCTTTAATAGCCTGGGCTCAGTGGGTTAAATGATGTTGGGTGCCATTCATCTGTGTAATTTTTTCATACAAATAAAGCTCTATTGGTTAAAGCCCAAAAAACACATTAATACTGGACACCTTTCACTGGACTCTAATCTAATGGGGGTCTGTAAGCGGTGGGTGCTGATATAAGGTGACTCTGATATGACTCTGATATAATGGGGGTCTCTAATGGGGGGTGCTAACTGTTGATCTAATGGTTGGTCAGCAACCATTAAATCAGCAGTCAGCATCCCCATTAGTTCATCTTATTAGAGTTATCTTATATCAGCACCAGTGGCAACTATAGTGTGAATGAGCCCCCCTGTAGTGACAACACTGATCCGCACTCCTCCTTACAGAGTGACCCCATTAGATTAGTGTCCCTTTATATTAGCAGCATAGACCTCCCCGGGGCCACCTTTATTATAAAGGGAGGGCCTGGGGAGGTCTATGCTGCTGATATAAAGGGGTGCCCCGGGGGAGGTCTATGCATGCTGCTGATATAAAGGGGGGCACTGGGGGAGGTCTATGCATGCTGCAGATATAAAGGGGGGCCCCAGTGGAGGTCTATGCTGCTGATATAAAGGGGGGCCCCGGGGGAGGTCTATGCATGCTGCTGATATAAAGGGGGGCCCCGGGGGAGATCTATGCTGCTGATATAAAGGGGGGCCCTGGAGGAGATCTGTGCATGCTGCTGATATAAAGGGGGGCCCCGGGGAGGTATAGACCTCCCCAGGGCCCCCCTTTATATCAGCAGCATGCACAGACCACCCCCCAGGGCACCCCTTTATATCAGCAGCATGCACAGATCTCCTCCAGGGCCCCCCTTTATATCAGCAGCATGCACAGATCTCCTCCAGGGCCCCCCTTTGTATCAGCATGCATCGACGATGCATGCTGATACAAAGGGGGGCCCTGGAGGAGGTCTGTGCTGATATAAAGGGGGCCCTGGGAGTGGTCTGTGCATGCTGCTGATATAAAGGGGGGCCCTGGAGGTCTGTGCTGCTGATATAAAGGGGGGCCCTGGGGGAGGTTGGATCACCTTCTTAGAATCAGTAGAGGCAGTAGGCACTAACTGGTGCAAGGCTTCTAGCATCTCCACATAACAGTTCCTGAGGACATTCATTCCTAGGACTATTGGAGGGTTAGGGTTATTGTCTCTGACTTGTACCACAATAAGGCCTTGTCGAGGTAGTGTAGTTCCTCCTACTTGAATGGTAGGTTCCCAATAACCATGGACTGGTATGGGCTTGCCATTACTGGCTATGAGACTCAGCCAGGATTCTGGAGGCTGGGTAAGCTGATTTTGATCCCAGTATTTTTCAAAGGCTTCTTGTTGGATGGTGGTGACTTAGGAGCCGGTGTCAACTAGGGCAACAAAAGGAACTCCATTTATTTGAAGTGCCACTTCAGGACGGGATCCAACGTATCTTGGCATCCAGTGGGGATCTTCTGGACCTATTGGTTTACCTCCCCTGAGGGGTGGTCCTTGGCCTCGGGGGCTTCCTGTTTAACTGCCAGCAGGCTGCTTCCGTATGGCCTGGTTTGTGAAAGGAGGTGCAGATAGGCCGCTTAGGGGTACTAGTGCGGTCAGGGGGGCGTCCGCCAGAATTTCTGGAATAAGTCTCTCTCTATAATTAGAGGGGAAGAGTCTTCTGGACACAGGTTTCTCATTTCAATTAGTTTTTATTGGTTCAAATAAAGAGTGACACTTCACTATTGTACATACAAAGTAAGCAAATACAATGATCAACATTTGTTAATACAGAACTAGAACCATCAGTTTTTTTGCAAATATCAGAAGCGGGTGCAATAAGAACATTTAAGGTTTTGACCCTAGATTCACGAAGACCCCCACCGCAGGCCATCAAACGCATGGGGGAGCACGCCCTACCGCTAAATGTGGGCGCCACCCCCCCACCGCAGACACCCCCCGCGGGAGCCAACACGAACCCTCAAAAGCATGTGTAACGTGCATCCGCTACGAGCACTACATGAGCTTAATTAAGAAACAAGTGGCGAAGTAAATTGTTATAACCCAAAATTTCAGTTGCAAAATAACATAGCACCCAAGAAATGAACCGGGGTTATATCGTCCAATGATGGGACAATGAAAAATAAAGTAAAAATAATAAGGTAACAGAGAGAGAGAAGGAAGGGGAAATACAATGAGGATGGAAGAAGACAGGGGAGGGAAAGGCAGTAAAGGAAGGAGATGAAAGGAGACACCTGAGGGTCGACCTTAGATTGGGTAGTTTAATGTTGTGCTACTAGCCTACCTGCTGAGATATCTATGTCAGTAAATAGACTATAGAGCTGAAGCTTGATTTTAAGGATCGTATGTCGGAGTCAGTCCTGAAACTTAGACGTCCAGGGTTCCCAGAAGTCGCAAAATTTAGCTACCATCTGGGATTGATTGGCGAAGTGTTTCTCGTATGAGTGTTGTACTTTTACCCGCTGTATGACTTCGCTAATGTTGGGGACCATAGTTGATCTCCATTTGGCTGTGATTGTAAGCCTAGCCGCTAACAGGACGTGGGTCGTGATACTTCTAAATTGAATGGGAATAGTTTGGATATTTAGAAACAGGAGGGCTAAGTGAGGCGATGGTTTAATAAAGAAGCCTGTGACTGAGGAAATCAATTTGAATACCTCACGCCAGAAGCTGCGAATACTTTTACAATCCCATAGAATATGAAAAATGTTTCCTCTTGCCCCGCACATTCTCCAGCAATCACTGGTCTCTGAGGGGAAGATCGTAGACATTCTGACTGGAGTCAGATATGATCTGTGCAGTGTCCTCAACATCAGATCCCACTGACCGGAACAGTGAGAGAATTTATAGCAGTTACTTATAGTTATTTTCCAGTCCTCTAGAGTATGGACTGACCCCAGGTCCCTCTCCCAACTTGCCATATTTGAGGTTTTGCTGAAATGAGTGTTGTTTTGTAGCGTGTTGTAGAACCACGACAGACCTTTGGGCTTGTCGTGATTAGACAT
>NC_053489.1:378204383-378284383 GCF_905171775.1 Rana temporaria
ACCAATACTTTTTTTAGTTATTTTTATTGTTTATCTCCACCTTTTATGATTTATACATTGTGGGCCAAATTCTCAAAAAAGCTGCCTAACTTAACTTTCAGCAGTTAAGTTACACTGACTTAAAATTTCTACCTAAGTGCCTGATCGTCAAAGCACTTACCTAGAAATTTCAGGCCGTGTAACTTAAGTGCCGCCGTCGTAAGGCGGTCCTCCTCTCCTGGGGGCGTTTAAAATTTAAATGAGGCGTGCTCCCGCGCCGGCCGTACTGCGCATGCGTGTGACGTCATTTTCCCGACGTGCAGCGCGCGAACGTAATTAACGCCGGGCGGCTTTGAGAATTTCGACGGGACACTAAAGTTGCGACGGGTGAAAAAAAAAAAGACGCGCCGGGAAAACAAATTTTTATAAAAAAAAATTACAGCGTCGCTCAGCATGCATTCCTGAGAGGGAGAACTCCATGCCAATTTTCAAAGAAAAAACCGGCATGGGTTCCCCCCCCCCCCAGGAGCATACCAGGCCCTTAGGTCTGGTATGGGTTGTAAGGAGACCCCCCCACGCCGAAAAATCGACGTAGGGGGTCCCCCTACAATCCATACCAGACCCGTATCCAAAGCACGCTACCCGGCCGGTCAGGAAGGGAGTGGGGACGAGCGAGCGCCCCCCCCCCCCTGAGCCGTGCCAGGCCGCATGCCCTCAACATGGGGGGGTTGGGTGCTCTGGGGCAGGGGGGCGCACTGCGGGCCCCCCCACCCCAGAGCACCCTGTCCCCATGTTGATGAGGACAGGACCTCTTCCCGACAACCCTTGCCGTTGGTTGTCGGGGTCTGCGGGGGCTTATCGGAATCTGGGAGTCCCCTTTAATAAGGGGGCCCCCAGATACCGGCCCCCCACCCTAAGTGAATGGATATGGGGTACATCGTACCCCTATCCATTCACCTGGAGGCAAAAAGTAAGTTAGTAAACACACAACACAAGGCTTTTTAAAATAATTTATTATTCTGCTCCGGATGCCCCCCCTGTCTTCTTTATTAGCTCTATTACCAGGGGGGGCTTCTTCTTCCACTCTCCGGGGGTCATCTTCCACTCTCCGGGGGGGGGTTTCTTCTTCCGCTCTCCGGGGGGGCTTCTCCGCTCTCCGGGGGTCTAATTCCATCTTCTCCCCTCTTCCGCTGTTGACTCGGCGAACCCCGGTTCTTCTGCAGATGTCCGGTGCCTTCTTTTTCAGCGCTGGCTGCCTGCTATCTTTGTGTGTTAGCTCAATTAGTAACAGGCAGCCGGCGCGGTCTTCTGTGACGTCAGGGTCTTCTCTTCTGTTCTTCTCCCCTCTTCCGATGTTGCCTCTTGTCGCTGTAATGATGGAAGCGCGCCTTGCATCCCATTTATATAGGCATCACCGTCCCATCATGCTCCGGTAGGTACCCATGTGGTGGGTGCACGTGGGTAGGCACCCACCACGTGGGTACCTGCCGGAGCATGATGGGACGGTGATGCCTATATAAACGGGATGCAAGGCGCGCTTCCATCATTACAGTGACAAGATGCGACGAGGCAACATCGGAAGAGGGGAGAAGAAGAACCTGACGTCACAGAAGACCGCGCCGGCTGCCTGCTAGAAATTGAGCTAACACACAAAGATAGCAGGCAGCCAGCGCTGAAGAAGAAGGCACCGGACATCTGCAGAAGAACCGGGGTTCGCCGAGTCAACAGCGGAAGAGGGGAGAAGATGGAAGAAGACCCCCGGAGAGCGGAGAAGCCCCCCCCCGGAGAGCGGAAGAAGAAGCCCCCCCCGGAGAGCGGAGAAGACCCCCGGAGAGTGGAAGAAGAAGCCCCCCCTGGTAATAGAGCTAATAAAGAAGACAGGGGGGGGCATCCGGAGCAGAATAATAAATTATTTTAAAAAGCCTTGTGTTGTGTGTTTACTAACTTACTTTTTGCCTCCAGGTGAATGGATAGGGGTACGATGTACCCCATATCCATTCACTTAGGGTGGGGGCCGGTATCTGGGGGCCCCCTTATTAAAGGGGACTCCCAGATTCCGATAAGCCCCCGCCCGCAGACCCCGACAACCAACGGCAAGGGTTGTCGGGAAGAGGTCCTGTCCTCATCAACATGGGGACAGGGTGCTCTGGGGTGGGGGGGCCCGCAGTGCGCCCCCCTGCCCCAGAGCACCCAACCCCCCCATGTTGAGGGCATGCGGCCTGGCACGGCTCAGGAGGGGGGGGGCGCTCGCTCGTCCCCACTCCCATTCCTGACCGGCCGGGTAGCGTGCTTTGGATACGGGTCTGGTATGGATTGTAGGGGGGACCCCCTACGTCGATTTTTCGGCGGAGGGGGGGTCTCCTTACAACCCATACCAGACCTAAGGGCCTGGTATGCTCCTGGGGGGGAACCCATGCCGGTTTTGAATTTAAAAATTGCCGTGGAGTTCTCCCTCAGGAATGCATACCAAATGCCGTCGCTTGAATGGGCCTTTACAAGGTTTGACTAACTTTACACATTATAAAACCAGCCCTAGTTTTGCGCAGGCAAATTCGGAACTTAGGCAGAAATCACAGTGATGAAATGCTTTGAAAATCTGCTTAAGTCCTCATTTGCATACGCAAAGCTGCATTTCAATGAGAAATGCCCCCAGTGGCGGATGCGGTACTGCATCCTAAAATCTGACCGTGTAAGTGTCTTACACATGTCAGATTTTCTGCCTAACTTTGGAAAAAGCCTTTTGAGAATCGTTTCCAAAGTTAGGCACAGACTGAATAGCAGTTAAGTCTGCGTATCTCTTTTGAGAATCAGGCCCCGTATCCTTATTTTTCTGCTTCCTATATTTAATTTTTTAAGTCACCTTCTGTTTTCTCTATTTATCTGTTTTCAATTCAATAGATGTTTTAACAATCATAAAATGTTTGCTGTAATGCTGCTTACCCAACAATTTTTTGCCTTTGAAAAACATTGTGATTATATTTCCGTGTAAACATTTTATCAAGCTTGTTTGTATTTTCAATGTTGTTGTGAGTTCCTGTTGCTTATACTGCAAATGCATTTTGAAATATAATAAAATATTAATGTATTTGCAATGCTATGTCGTTTAGCCCCCCCTTTCAGGCAATATATTTCACCTCTAAGGCCCCGTACACACGACCGGATCTATCCGCTGGGATTTATCTGCAGATCAGTTCCAGCGGATAAATCCGGTGGTGTGTACGGCCCAGCGGATATTTATCCGCGGATATATTTCGGGCCAATGGATTTCCAGCGGATAAAAATTTTCTAGCATGCTAGAAAATCCATCCGCTGGAATCCAGTCCAGCGGATTGATCCGGTGGTCTGTACAGACTCACCGGATCAATCCGTCCGATTCCCTCCCTCGCATGCGTCGTAATGATTCGACGCATGCGTGGAAGTCCTTATATTACAGCGTCGCGCACGTCGCCGCGTCATCATCGCGGCGACGGCGCGACACCGCGGAGGGATTCCGCGCGGATTTTGATCTGATAGTTAGTACAAACATCTGCTCCTCCCATGTCACAACAGTATGTCCTCACACCAAAGTGAGTGTGTACGGGGCCTTAGCTCTTTAGATTTTTTTGTTCTATGCAATGGATGAAGTATTTTTTCTTTCAGCCATTTCAGGTAATTAAAGCGGGATTCCACGCGCAATTTTAATTTTTTTTAAAAGTCTACTAACAGTGTATTAAAAAATAAGGACACTTACCTGTCCTACTCGCCCGCACTGATGCCCCCCCCCCCCGATGCCGATTCCTCGATTGGTGCAGGTCCTGCGTCGCCACTCACACTAAAGGAAACAGGCAGCCTTACTGCCCGTTTCCTACTGAGCATGTGCAAGTTTTGCGCAAACTTGTGAATGGGCAGCTGCTCTTTGGGAACACACACAGGGCCAAATTCTCAAAAGCATGTGTAAATTTAGGATTATCTAACTTATGTCATTTAAGTTACGGCGCCCTAAGTTGGTGTCGTAAGTACCGTATTCTCAGTGCATTTGCGCACAAAATTGCGCCATCCCTAACTTAAGTTTCAATGCGTAAGGCGTGGTTATGGCAAGTGGGAATGAAGTGGGCGTGCTTCATTGTAATGAGCCGTGACCCCATGCAAATGAAGTGCCGGCCGTACTGCGCATGCGCGCACGAATCTGGACCTCACTGCGCATGTGCAGAACTTTGGTCAGCGCAATCAGTGAGATAGGTAAAAGGCCAAGCGTACTTAGTTTGAAGATCGCCCTGTGTTTAAATAGCCCCAGTCAAACAGACTTCAATTGCAAAAGTATTTCCCTGTGTTCCCTTCCTAAAGCAAGTTGCTTCTGCTTTGAACGTTTGTCAGTGTTTGTTGGTAAGATTTGTTTGTGAGAAAAGTGTTTGTGGAGTTGGAGGGTATAGTTGGTGTTTGTTTTTGCTAATTTGTTCTTTGTTTTGATTGTTTGCCTGTTTGTTTTTGATAAGTGCTTGTTTTTTGGTGTGTGATTGTTTTTTGTTTTTCTTTTTTGCCTGTTTGTTTTTGAATTAATAGTAGCTGTCTGTATATTTTTTATTTTTGCTTGTTTGTAGTTTCTTTGTTGTGTGTGTGTGTATTGTTGTTTGTTTTTTGGGTGAGTTCCCTGTTGCTGGGTGTTGTCTGTCATGGCTCCCAAGCGCAGGAAGCTTAATTTTACCCTGGCAGAGAAGCATATACTTGCTCAGGGCGTCATTAAATTTGGGCGATTTCTCCATGGCCCTGAGAGCCACAACACCACCCCGGCCAGGAGGAAGGAGATCCTTCAAAAGATCACCGATCGGATCAATGCGGCGGGGGGGGGGGGAGACCAGGACCATCGCTGGAGTTAAAAAAAAAATTAACGACTTGAGGAGTGTGTCCCGGAACAAGCTGGCAACGCTGCATGCCCATACCAGGGGCACTGGAGGAGGAGGACCCTGCCCAGTCAGGATGAGTGAGGAGGAATGGGCAGTGGCCCAGTGTTTCCACCCACAGCAGGTGGTGGGCCTGCCTGGCTTTGACAATGATCCTCTTATGAGGACAGGTAATTTTTTACAATTTCTATCTGGTGATTAGCATGTGTGGGTGGGGGAAGGGAAGATGTGCCAAGTGTGTGGATCCAACAACCTGTGATTGTTTTGTGTCCTCCCCAGATGGCCAGGAGGTGGCTGCCCCATCAGCCCAGGAGGTGGCTGCCCCATCAGCCCAGGAGGTGGCTGCCCCATCAGCCCAGGAGGTGGCTGCCCCATCAGCCCAGGAGGTGGCTGCCCCATCAGCCCAGGAGGTGGCTGCCCCATCAGCCCAGGAGGTGGCTGCCCCATCAGCCCAGGAGGTGGCTGCCCCATCAGCCCAGGAGGTGGCTGCCCCATCAGCCCAGGAGGTGGCTGCCCCATCAGCCCAGGAGGTTGCTGGCCCATCAGGTCAGGAGGTTGAACCACCCCCAAGACAGGCTCATGCAGAGTCCCAAGAAGGGCAGGATTCGCCCTGGGAGGGGAGTGCCCACAACTCCCCTAATTTGGATGTTGAGTGGGAGGAGGATGAGGGGGAGGAAGATGACAATATTCTGATTGGGCAGGAAATAATGATGGGCCAAGATAGGACCTTTGAATCATCCCCTGAGGGAACCCCACAGGCGCCCAGCAGTCAGGCCCCCATCATGGGTCGCCCCTTCCAACCCTCCTCCAACATGCAGCAGCACCCATGGCTCACTCCAACTCCTCCTCCAAGGCCACAAGCCTCAGGGGCAAGTAGGAGGCCGACCCCGGAAAACAGGGGGGGGTTGGTGCGTCTGCCGGTCAGTCTGTTGAGGGACAATGTCCGGCAGACCCGCAGTCTGTCTGCAATACAAAAATCAATCACCAAGGTGGAGCGCAGCCTGGGTGCAATGAGGGATTCACTGGGTGACGTGGCCAGCAACTCCGTGGGGGTCATCACCTGCTTGTGGGACCTGAGGAACGCCACAACAGGTGTGGCCCAGGAGGTGACTGCCCTCACCCAGGCTGTGCAGGCCAATACCCGGGCTGTGCAGGCCAATACGGCTGAGATCACTTCCTGTCTGACAAGGATAGCCGTTGCCTTGGAGGGAAGGCCAGCAGGAGGACAGACACCAGGGGAGGCTGCTTCTTCCCCTGCACAGCCCCCCCCCCTCAAAATACTCCCTCCCCTGCACAGTCCCCCCCCCCTGAAAATACTCCCTCCCCTGCACAGACCCCCCCCCCCGTGAAGATCCCCCAGTCGGCCGTGGCCGTCCCCGTGGCTGTCCCCGTGGCCGTCCCCGTGGCTGTCCCCGTGGCCGTCCCCGTGGCCGTGGGCAGCCCAGAAGGAGCACTCGGCAACATCGTTAATTTGCAGGGGTACTTTTGATTTATTATTTTTATTTTTTTTGCTACTGTACTTATGATTTGGTTTATGTGTGTGAATGATGTGTGAATGTGGGGGGTGGCATTCCTGAAAACATAAGGGTGTCACCCTCAGTTTTGGTGGAGTAGGGATCCCCAGGACCAGGGAGAAGTCATCCTAGGTTCCTGAATGGTGTATGAATGCACAGTGACATAATTGGAGCCGTGGCGGGGCGTTACTGCTCCCAAGTACCAAAGGGGGGGGGGGTACTTGGATCTAATCCAATTCGATGTGCATGTGATGTGTCTGTGCTAGGGACCACAGTGACGTGCAATCATGCATTCTCATTGTGAGATAATTAATGTGCGTTTTGTAACCAAAAAAAAACATTCTCATTGGCATATAAGTAATGTGCATTTATTTTGCAAAGTAAAGATTTAAAGGTCACATAATCTCTGTGATTTGTTCTGGGCAAAGCAAAAACAAAAAGATAATTAGGATCCATTTACTGGGCAAAGATGCCTTCAGACAGTTGTCTCCTTATTGCCTGGCCCTCAGCAGACCGGGTAGAGGGGTTTGGGGGGGGGGATTGCCTGCGTGGGGGGTTAGGTCAGGACATATCTCCACATGCAGGCCCCTTCTCAAAGCAAAATTGTGCAGGATGCAACATGCCCCAATAATTTGGCAGACAAAGTCTGGGGAATACAATAGTGTACCCCCAGTCTTGTCAAGGCATCTAAATCTTGACTTTAGAAGGCCAAAAGTCCGCTCCACTATTGCCCGGGTCTGTATGTGCACCTCATTGAATTTCCGTTCTCCGGGTGTTTGGGGGTCCCTAAAGGGGGTCATCAGGTGGGGTCCCAACGCATATCCTGAGTCACCTGTAAGGGAAAAGACAGGAGGATATTAGTCATGCATGTGCCCCTTGTGATGTCTGCATCATGGGGGGGGCATACCTGACACCAATGTCACTCACCAATCAGCCAGCTGTCTCCATAAACGTTCATCTCAAAGTCTCTGTAGATCTTGGTCTGCCTTAGGATGTAACTATCATGGCACGAGCCGGGAAACTTGGCACAAACGTGCCAGATGAGGCCATGTGCATCTACGATAACCTGTACATTTATCGAATGCCAGCCTTTCCTATTTCTGAACAGGTGTTCAGTATCATGGGGGGGCTGTAATGCCACATGGGTGCAGTCTATCGCCCCGAGGGTCTTAGGAAAGCCAGCAATATTATAAAAGTCTATCATGGCTTGCACACGCTGGTCCTCCTGGGTGGGCATGACAAACTGGTTGCTCATGCGCCGCAGTATGGCAGGGACAACCTGATGGACACATTTGCTCATTGATGACTGCACCATCCCAGCCACACCTCCAGATGCACGCTGGAATGAGCCACTCGATAAAAAATGTAGGGTTGCCATCACTTTTTCGAGAGGTGTCAGGGCATGGGAACGTAGGGTTGGGGCGATTAGATCCTCCTGAAGGAGTTGGATGGCCTCCCTATCAAAACGGTAGTTGCCAATCACCTCATAAGCTGGCATTTGCCAAATATCACGCCGTGGACGATAAACTCGCGCCTGTGCCCTCATCCTCCTCCTCTGTGCCCTCCTCCTCCTTTGTGCCTGTAAGGCAGCAAGTGCCGTCAGAATCATCGCTGGTCCTGGCATTTTTCAACAAATTACCTTCACAACTAGAGCTCCAACCTCTAGTCACTACCTTCAGCAAACCCTTCCACAGCATGTGTAAAATTAGGGCTGGTTTTATAATGTGGAAATTTAGTCAGAAAAACTAACAGGTGCGCACAGGGCGGAAAATACGGCGCACACACTTAATTCTGAGAATCGCCCTAACTCCCTCATTTGCATCTTTGCCTATCAAAAACAGCGGCGCGCCTAGCGTAATTTGCGCCCGGGAATGCGCAGGTGTAACTAATTTAAGTACGGCTGAAAATACGGAAATGTTTGCTTAAGTCGTTTTGACGATCGTGCGCAAATATACGCGCCGTGTAAATTTAGAAAAATTGAGTTAAGTCTGCGTATCTCTTTTGAGAATTTGGCCCACAGTTCCCAGAAAGCAGCGAGCCCCATTCACAAGAAGAAGATGAAGAAGATAGACCGCAGCTACGGAAGAGGCAGATTACGGACTTCCGCATAGCTACAGGTATTTCGGATGAGTAAAAAAAATTCTATCTTTTTTTTTCAATTTTTTTTTTTTTAGGATTTTTTGGCAAATTTCTTTTTCCTGGGTGGAACTCCACTTTAAGTTCAATTTCCTTCTTTGGCGGTATGACAGTTTAGCTTGCAGCTTTTCTAGCAATGTCCTTCAGCTCTTTGCTCATCAGGATAATTCAGTTTAGTTTAGTTTAGTTTAGTTTACAACTTCCAACTTGTGCAGTGCATTTGAGATATTTCAAACAATTTTTTTTCATAGTTCTAAATTTTTTCATCAGCATTTGTTAGTTAGTCTTTCATACTTAATTAATACATTGAGACCTCACAATGTTCTACATTGTTGGGCATTGTTGAACTTTTAAAGCCAACAATTCAGTTTGGTGTCAGCCTTTCAAAAAAACTTTAAATATTTCACATCTTTCATACATTAGTGGTGTTGTTTTTAATGAAATTCATGTTCATTTAAAAACCTTTCCAATTTTTCTAACTTGAAAGATTACATAATAAATAAATAATAAATAAATAATAAATAATAAAATATAAAATATAAAATAAATTAATGATAAATAAATAAAAATAAATAAATAGTAAATAAAAAAATAAATTAATGATAAATAAATAATCAATAATATATAATAAAAAATAAATAAAAAATAATAAAATAAATAATAAATAAATAATAAATAATAAATCATAGCAACGCTCCATTGCAACCATCCATAGCAACCCATCCATAGCAACCAGTCCATAGCAACCAGTCCATAGCAACCAGTCCATAGCAACCAGTCCATAGCAACCAGTCCATAGCAATCCTCCATAGCAACCAGTCCATAGCAACCCTCCTCAGCAACCAGTCTATAGCAACCCTCCATAGCAACCCTCCATAGCAATCCGTCCATAGCAATCCGTCCATAGCAACCCGTCCATAGCAACCCGTCCATAGCAACCCGTCCATAGCAACCCGTCCATAGCAACCCGTCCATAGCAACCCGTCCATAGCAACCCGTCCATAGCAACCCGTCCATAGCAACCAGTCCATTTTAACCAGTCCATTTTAACCAGTCCATTTTAACCAGTCCATTTTAACCAGACGATAGCAACCAGTCTATAGCAACCGTCTTTAGCAACATTTCATAGCAACCATTTCATAGCAACCAGTCCATAGCAACCAGTCCATAGCAATCCTCCATAGCAACCAGTCCATAGCAACCAGACGATTGCAACCCTCCTCAGCAACCAGTCTATAGCAACCGTCATTAGCAACCCGTCCATAGCAACCATTTCATAGCAACCAGTCCATAGTAACCAGTCCATAGTAACCAGTCCATAGTAACCCGTCCATAGTAACCCGTCCATAGTAACCAGTCCATAGTAACCAGTCCATAGCAACCAGTCCATAGCAACCCGTCCATAGCAACCCGTCCATAGCAACCCGTCCATAGCAACCCGTCCATAGCAACCCGTCCATAGCAACCCGTCCACAGCAACCCGTCCACAGCAACCAGTCTATAGCAACCAGTCTATAGCAACCAGTCTATAGCAACCAGTCTATAGCAACCAGTCTATAGCAACCAGTCTATAGCAACCGTCCATAGCAATCCTCCATAGCAACCAGTCCATAGCAACCAGACCATAGCAACCCTCCTCAGCAACCAGACCATAGCAACCCTCCTCAGCAACCAGTCTCTAGCAACCGTCTTTAGCAACCATTCCATTTCAACCGTCCATAGCAAGCAGTCCATAGCAAGCAGTCCATAGCAAGCAGTCCATAGCAAGCAGTCCATAGCAACCCTCCATAGCAACCAGTCCATAGCAACCAGACGATAGCAACCCTCCTCACCAACCAGTCTATAGCAACCGTCTTTAGCAACCCTTCATAGCAACCAGTCCATAGCAACCAGTCCATAGCAACCAGTCCATAGCAATCCTCCATAGCAACCAGACCATAGCAACCCTCCATAGCAACCATCCTGAAAAGGATTTTAAAAGCAATGTTTATATGCTGCTATTGTGTCACGAATTGCATTCAACATGTCATGTAATTTTGCTACTGCTATGGAATCAGTTTACTTGAGGTAAGTTGTTAACTTGCTGGACAAAAGTGTTTGCAGAATTAGATTAGCAAGAAAGGATAGGCAGTTATGATGTATTGCCTATATTGTCCTATTGCCTTAAGACAGTGGTCATCAACCTTGTCCTGCAGGGCCCACTAACATGCCAGGTTTTATGTATTACCTTGGGGAAATGCAGTCTAGAATACTGCAGTCACTGAGCAGCAAATTATATCACCTGTGATGTATTTCAGTTATCTTGCAAACGTGGCCTGTTAGTGGGCCCTGCAGGACAATGTTGATGACCACTGCCTTAGGACATTCCCATTGCCCAATAGAGCTAATTCAGCAATTTCAACTATTTGCAAGGCATTCCATTTTTTTTTGTCACATGCGAATGGCTCTCCTTTAACAGAATCATAATTTAAATCTCTTCTTAAAAAATGTTCATGGTACAGGACATGCAGCTGCTACATAGGGAGTGAATCAGGATGTAGATGTAAATAATAAATAAATAAAAAATAAATAAAAAATAAATAAATATTAAATAATAAATAATAAAATATAAAAGATAATAATAAATAATAAATAAATAAATAAATAATAAAAATAAATAATAAAATAAATAAAAAATAAATAATAAATAAATAACAGATAAATAATAAATAACAAATAAATAATAAATAAATAATAAATAATAAATAAATAATAAATAAAATATAAATAATAAAATATAAAATACATAAATAAATAATAAATAAATAAAATATAAAATATAAAATAAATAATAAATATAAAATAAAAAAATAATAATAAATAATAAATAAATAAAAAAATAATAATAAATAAATAGTAAATAATAAATAAATATATTTAAAAAAAATAATAAAAAAAATGAATAAATAATAAAAAAAAATAAACAATAAATAAAAAAAATAATAATAATAAATAAAATAAATAATAAATAATATAAAATAAATACATAAATAAATACATAAATAAAAAATAAATAAATAAAATATAAATAAATAATTAATAATAAATAAATAATGAATAAAATAAATAATAAATAATAAAATATAAAATAAATAAAATATAAAATAAATAAATAAATAATACATTTAATAAACTTTCTGGTATATTGGTACCTACCAGCTCAAACCCCACATTTATATGCCACCCAGTTTCAGGGTGGGTGACTGTTATAGACTATAACTCATGTAGCTTTACTTTCCCCTGGATGAGAGAGACACAGTTCTCCTGTGTCCTCTGTGAGGACAGCACCACTTTGCCCTTATTAGGAAGAGCTCTCTCCAACAACAATGGACAGACAATCACTATTGGACCTCACAGGGACACCTTTTCCTTCATGCTAGTCCCAGTCATTCTTCCAAGCAGAGGATGAGATAACACCTGCCTGCCTGCCACACCTTCTCTCTGGCTCTAAAACTGAAAAAAATGGACCACACTGCCTGCTTTCCACCTGACCAATAGATACCCAACATGTCACCCTTCAAAATTGCACACGCTCGTGGAATGGCGCCAAACTTCAGTACTTCAGTACTTAATAATCCTCATGGGCGACGCTTTATTTTTATTTTTTTACTGGTTACTTGTTTTGAGTTACAGAGTAGTCTAGGGCTAGAATTTTATTATTGTTAATTTTACTTTAAACTTTTTACTTTGACACTTAGAAATAAAAGTGATAATTTTTTTTATTATAAGGAATGTAAACATCCCTTGTAATAGGAATATGTATGGCAGGTCCTCTTTACAGTGAGATATGGCTTTCCAGCCAAGGTGGCGTAGTTTTTTTTTAATGCAAAGGCCAGGCGTGAAGTCATAATATCGTGCCCGGCCTCCGAATGATCATAGAGATTCCGGCGACCATCTGGTCTGCCAGAAATCTCTATGGTAGGCATCCGGGTCTGGCAGATGTGTTCCCCGACTCACCGATCACCGGAGGGTGGCGGGAGGGGGGGATGTCCCCTTTTGCCACCTGTAAGAATGATCAAGCAAAGGAACAGCCGCTATGATCATTCTTACGGTGCACAGAATCGCCGGCTCTAAAAGACGCTATCTGAATGATGCCTGTAGCTGCAAATAAATAATAAATAAATAAATAAATAAAAAATAATAAATAAATCAATATTAAATTATAAATAATAAATAAAATAAAAAATAAATGATAATTAAATAAATATTAAATAAGAAATAAATAATCAATAATAAATTGATATATAATAAAAAATAAATAAAAAATAATAAAATAAATAATAAATAAATAAACAATAATAAATAAATAAACAATAAATAATAAATTATTAATAACTAAATAAATAAATAAATACATAAATAGATCGAGATAGATAAAGAGAGAGAGATCGAGATAGATAGGGAAAGAGAGAGAGAGAAAGATCGAGATCGAAAGAGACAGTTGCTATGGAGGGTTGCCATGGATTGCTATGGACTGGTTGCTATGGATGGTTGCTATGGACTGGTTGCTATGGACTGGTTGCTATGGACTGGTTGCTATGGACTGGTTGCTATGGACTGATTGCTATGGACTGATTGCTATGGACTGGTTGCTATGGACTGGTTGCTATGGACTGGTTGCTATGGAGTGGTTGCTCTGGAGTGGTTGCTCTGGAGTGGTTGCTCTGGAGTGGTTGCTCTGGACGGTTGCTATGGAGTGGTTGCTATGGACTGGTTGCTATGGACTGGTTGCTATGGACGGTTGCTATGGATTGGTTGCTATGGAGGGTTGCTATGGTCTGGTTGCTATGGACTGGTTTCTATGTATGGTTGCTATATGCAGAGCATGCAGAAGTTACGCAGAGCCAAAAAAACTGAGCCATATCACCTCACAGTGTGTGGGAGGAGCTATAGAAAGCCCTCACAGATGTGTGTATGAAGGATTTTACCTCAGCGTCTCCTAGGAAACCAATGTAAACATATGCAAACACACTCGAGTCTCAAACTGGCGGCCCTCCAGCTGTTGCAAAACTACAAGTCCAATGAGGCATTGCAAGAATGACAGTTACCAGCATGACTCCCACAGGCAGAGGCATGATCTGACTTGTAGTTTTACAACAGCTGGAGGGCCACCAGTTTGAGACCCTTGCAAGCAGAGGAAAGTTCCCTCAGCCTTGTGTGGGAGGAGCCAACTCACCTCACAGCTGTTTGTGAGGTGTTATTAAACTCCTCAGCGTCTCCTAGGAAACCAATTGTTTGGTTTGCAGGCTCTCTGTAAACACAGCAGAAATTGAGGAATTTTTTTTTAATACTTGTCCTTCAAATTAAGGTATTTACCTCACAGAAAACACCTCACAGCTACCTCACAACTGTGTGTATGAAGGTATTTACCTCACAGAAAACGCCTCACAACTGTGTGGGAGGAGCTATAGAATCCCCTTACAGCTGTGCGTGAGGAGTTTTTATTACCTCAGCGTCTCCTAGGAAACCAATGTAAACATAAGCATGCAGCCTCTAAGCAGAGACTCAGATCCTGGATTTTTCTTAAATACTTGTCCTATTCAAATGGTTGTATTTTAAAAACTATGAATCGTACAGCGAATATCTTTATATTTTACGAATCACAAGACCCAGACCTACATTTTGATGTATAGTATGTCTCTGAAATAATAAAATTGAAGGCACAGTCGCAGTTTACAAATTCCAAAGATGATTTTAGTTTTCTAAACTTTGACCTCCATTGACTTTCATTGAAATAATGGATGGCGTAGGTTGCAAACAAATTATCATATTGTGAAAACGGTTTGATCAATCACTTAGCCGTGAACACGTGTGGAGGCAGCAGGGATAGCTGAACGTTTTGATATAAGATTTGTGTAGGTCGGCTTGAAAATGAGGGTGTGGTCGCAGTTTGCAAATCATGTAATGATTTTTCATTTTTAGAAATCCCACACTCTACCGCTCCCCATTCATTCCTATGGGAAAATTTTGCCGCAAAAATTACAATATTTCGCGAACGATTCAGCGAAATTTTCCACACAGTAATAGCCCACCGATCGGGAACAATCCGCACGATTCGATATATTACTTGTCTATGTAGTGTAAAAACTGTGGGAGGAGTTAGGGGGGCAAATTTGGCTATAAGAATAATAATAATATATATGTGAGATAACAATAAGTGCTCTTGCTATGCAAGACCACTTAATTATAAATAATAAATAAAATAAATAAATAAAAAATAAATGATAATTAAATAAATAAATATTAAATAAGAAATAAATAATCAATAATAAATAAATAATATATAATAAAAAATAAATAAAAAATAATAAAATAAATAATAAATAAATAAATAAATAAACAATAATAAATAAATAAACAATAAATAAATAATAAATAAATAAATAATAAATTATTAATAACTAAATAAATAAATAAATACATAAATAGATCGAGATAGATAAAGAGAGAGAGATCGAGAGAGATCGAGATAGATAGGGAAAGAGAGAGAGAGAAAGAGACAGTTGCTATGGAGGGTTGCCATGGATTGCTATGGACTGGTTGCTATGGACTGGTTGCTATGGACTGGTTGTTATGAATGGTTGCTATGGAGGGTTACTATGGACTGGTCGCTATGGATGGTCGCTATGGACTGGCTGCTATGGACTGGCTGCTTTGGATGGTTGCT
Source organism: Rana temporaria (assembly GCF_905171775.1). Taxonomy (NCBI): domain Eukaryota; kingdom Metazoa; phylum Chordata; class Amphibia; order Anura; family Ranidae; genus Rana; species Rana temporaria. The sequence continues at coordinate 378,219,596 of NC_053489.1, forward strand.
ATGGACGGGTTGCTATGGACTGCTTGCTATGGACTGTGGAATCACCGATCACCGGAGGGTGGCGGGAGGGGGGACGTCCCCTTTTGCCACCTGTAAGAATGATCAAGCAGAGGAAAAGCTGCTATGATCATTCTTACGGTGCACAGAATCGCCGGCTCTAAAAGACGATATCTGAATGATGCCTGTAGCTGCAAATAAATAATAAATAAATAAATAAAAAATAAATAATATATAAACAAATATTAAATAATAAATAAAATAAATAAATAAGAAATAAATGATAATTAAATAAATAATAATAATAATAATAAATAAATATTAAATAAGAAAGAAATAAATAATCAATAATAAATAAATAATATATAATAAATAATATATAATAAAAAAATAAATAAAAAATAATAAAATAAATAATTAATAATAATAAATAAATAAATAAATAAATAAAATACATAAATAGATCGAGATAGATAAAGAGAGAGAGATCGAGAGAGATCGAGATAGATAGGGAAAGAGAGAGAGAAAGATCGAGATCGAAAGAGAAAGACAGTTGCTATGGAGGATTGCTATGGACTGGTTGCTATGGATGGTTGCTATGGACTGCTTGCTATGGACTGTGGACTCACCGATCACCGGAGGGTGGCGGGAGGGGGGACGTCCCCTTTTGCCACCTGTAAGAATGATCAAGCAGAGGAAAAGCTGCTATGATCATTCTTACGGTGCACAGAATCGCCGGCTCTAAAAGACGATATCTGAATGATGCCTGTAGCTGCAAATAAATAATAAATAAATAAATAAATAAAAAATAAATAATATTAAATAATAAATAAAATAAATAAGCAATAAATGATAATTAAATAAATAATAATAATAAATAAATATTAAATAATAAATAATCAATAATAAATAAATAAATAATATATAAAAAAAAAAAAACTAATAAAATAATAAATAAATAATAATAAATACATAAACAATAAATAAATAAAATAATAAATTATTAATAAATAAATAAATACATAAATAGATCGAGATAGATAAAGAGAGAGATCGAGAGAGATCGAGATAGATAGGGAAAGAGAGAGAGAAAGATCGAAAGAGAAAGACAGTTGCTATGGACTGGTTGCTATGGAGGGTCGCTATGGACTGGTTGCTATGGACTGGTTGCTATGGACTGCAATGCTATGGACTGCTTGCTATGGACTGCTTGCTATGGACGGGTTGCTAATGACTGGTTGCTGAGGAGGGTTGCTATCGTCTGGTTGCTATGGACTGGTTGCTATGGAGGGTTGCTATAGACTGGTTGCTATGGAGGGTTGCTATGGACTGCTTGCTATGGACTGTGGACTCACCGATCACCGGAGGGTGGCGGGAGGGGGGACGTCCCCTTTTGCCACCTGTAAGAATGATCAAGCAGAGGAAAAGCTGCTATGATCATTCTTACGGTGCACAGAATCGCCGGCTCTAAAAGACGATATCTGAATGATGCCTGTAGCTGCAAATAAATAATAAATAAATAATATATAAATAATATATAAATAAATAAAATAAATAAATAAGAAATACATGATAATTAAATAAATAATAATAATAAATATTAAATAAGAAATAAATAATCAATAATAAATAAATAAATAATATATAATAAAAAAATAAATAAAAAATAATTAAATAAATAAATAAATACATAAATAGATCGAGATAGATAAAGAGAGAGAGATCGAGATAGATAGGGAAAGAGAAAGAGAGAGAAAGATCGAGATAGAAAGAGAAAGACAGTTGCTATGGAGGGTTGCTATGGACTGGTTGCTATGAAGGGTTGCTATGAAATGGTTGCTATGGACTGGTTGCTATGGAGGGTTGCTATGGACTGGTTGCTATGGATGGTCACTATGGACTGGTTGCTATGGACTGGTTGCTATGGACTGCAATGCTATGGAGGGTTGCTATGGACTGGTTGCTATGGACTGGTTGCTATGGACTGGTTTCTATGGAGGGTTGCTATGGACTGGATGCGATGGACTGGTTGCTATGGAGGGTCGCTATGGACTGGTTGCTTTGGATGGTTTCTATGGACTGGTTGCTATGGACTGCAATGCTATGGACTGGCTGCTATGGACTGGCTGCTAATGACTGGTTGCTGAGGAGGGTTGCTATCGTCTGGTTGCTATGGACTGGTTGCTATGGAGGGTTGCTATAGACTGGTTGCTATGGAGGGTTGCTATGGACTGCTTGCTATGGACTGTGGACTCACCGATCACCGGAGGGTGGCGGGAGGGGGGACGTCCCCTTTTGCCACCTGTAAGAATGATCAAGCAGAGGAAAAGCTGCTATGATCATTCTTACGGTGCACAGAATCGCCGGCTCTAAAAGACGATATCTGAATGATGCCTGTAGCTGCAAATAAATAATAAATAAATAAAAAATAAATAATATATAAATAAATATTAAATAATATATAAATAAATAAAATAAATAAATAAGAAATACATGATAATTAAATAAATAAATAATAATAATAAATATTAAATAATAAATAAATAATAAATAAATAAATATATAATAAAAAAATAAATAAAAAATAATAAAATAAATAATAAATAAATAAATACATAAATAGATCGAGATAGATAAAGAGAGAGAGATCGAGATAGATAGGGAAAGAGAAAGAGAGAGAAAGATCGAGATAGAAAGAGAAAGACAGTTGCTATGGAGGGTTGCTATGGACTGGTTGCTATGAAATGGTTGCTATGGACTGGTTGCTATGGATGGTCACTATGGACTGGTTGCTTTGGATGGTTTCTATGGACTGGTTTCTATGGACTGGTTGCTATGGACTGGTTGCTATGGACTGGTTGCTATAGACTGGTTGCTATAGACTGGTTGCTATAGACTGGTTGCTATAGACTGGTTGCTATAGACTGGTTGCTATGGACTGGTTGCTATGGACTGGTTGCTATGGAGGGTTGCTGTGGACTGGATGCTATGGACGGGTTGCTATAGACTGGTTGCAGAGGAGGGTTGCTATGGACTGGTTGCTATGGACTGGTTGCTATGGACGGGTTGCTATAGACTGGTTGCTGAGGAGGGTTGCTATCGTCTGGTTGCTATGGAGGATTGCTATGGACTGGTTGCTATGGACTGGTTGCTATGGAGGGTTGCTATGGACTGGTTGAAATGGAATGGTTGCTAAAGACGGTTGCTATAGACTGGTTGCATATCAACCCTCCATAGCTAGCAGTCCATAGAAACCATCCAAAGCAACCAGTCCATAGCAACCAGTCCAAAGCAACCATTTCATAGTAACCCATCATAGCAACCCTCCATTATCAACCAGTCCATAGCAACCATTTCATAGCAACCATTTCATAGCAACCATTTCATAGCAACCCGTCCATAGCAACCATCCATAGCAACCCGTCCATAGCAGCCAGTCCATAGCAATACACAACCAGAAAATATGCAACAAATGCCAATTTAACTTGAAGAAGCAATACATCACCAGAAGGTATGTGACAAATGCCGATTTCAACTTGGAGCAGAAGCAATTCATCACCAGGAAATACCATAATTGATCCTTCTTTCAGAAAACTTCACTTGCAACATTGCATGAGTTATTTTCGCATAACCCAAAAGATGCAAAGTGCCTTCAAAATAAGAATGAAATACAGACGATAGACTTGTGTCATGCGGGAATGCAGTGGACAACAGCCTAATGCAGACATCTTTCCATGAATGCATTAAAGTTGGGACAACTTTTGTGTGCACAATGTGTCATCGCACCCTTTTCCCTAACCAAGTGAAACATTGCATTCACAGCAATTACAAAAATAATCTACACATTGTTGCTGCCTGTTTTACAGGGAAATATGTCCATGTGTGCAACAATCACGGTCAAGGTACCAGATGAAAGGTCCAAAGAATGATTTGTCACAACTGTGATTCACATTTAAAAGCAGGACCTAAATCTTCCATCGCTGTGTCTAACAACATGGAGCTGGCGCCCATTCCTCCAGAGCTCTGCGATTTGAATGTGCTGGAAAGACAACTTTTGGCCAAAATACTGCCATTTGCCAATATCATCACACTTCCCAAAGGTCGACAGGCAGCTATTGACGGCGCTGTAGTTTGTGTGGAAATCACGGTCTATACTCTACCATAATCGCACAGCACATCCCAGTTACACAGAGTGAAGCTGAAAAGACGTCTGACTTACAAAGCTGTTTCACAATGTCATGAGAAATGTAGTAGTATCAGGTCTGTCAAAACTCACCCCGACTAAAGTGACATTTCAATCAGAGTGGATGAGACAATCGCTGATGACAGTTGTGATGAAACTGAAATGATGGAGATACTTGAACGCATCGAAAATTGTGATCCATCAGAGCTACAACCTCCATGTTTAACATGCTGCTTCTGAGAATCACAGGAAGGCCATGACCTCCCAAGAGGATGAGAAGGATGCACTAAGACCTGGAATTGACCTAGACAGCTGTTTGCAGCAAAACTGACCTTGGATAGGAAGCACAGTGATGAAATATTCAGCATTGCACCTGCACAAGTAAACACACCAGTCAGCTTCTTTAAAATTCCTAGGCTTTCCCTACTGGACAAAATACATTGGACCAGGGAAGACAAGTCCCCGAGCATGTTTTCAATGCAAGGTTTTTTTGTGTTGATACTCGTTTTGCAAGAGACACAAACTACACAAACTACCTCTTCTTTGCGCAGTTTGTCACAGAAACACAACATATCCATCCAGTTAAGGAAATTACAACTCATTACCAAGGATGTGCGGAAGTTATCCAACAAGATGCTACAAGACAAGCGTGAGGTTGAGAGGTTGGTGCGAAACCGAGATGCCACAATGTTCATGCAACCACTGAGAGGGACTAAAGCTTACTGGGATACAAATCTGAAGAATTTACTAGCCCATGGTCAGACAATTGAATAAGCCGACATTTTTCTTACCTTCTCTGCTGCAGAATTCAGATGGCCAGAGGTAATAACGGCAATAAAGGCACAACAAGGTGGATTTTTCTGAGCTAGACTGGGCTGAAAAGGGTGACATTCCTCAAAGCAACCCAGTGACCACCTACTTTTACCGGGTTGAATATCAAGCGAGAGGAAGCCCTCATATACATTGTTAGGTACCAAGAGCTCCTATATTTTGGAAAAGACAATGATGACAAGGTGTCACCTCCGTAAGCGTGATTCTAATGAAGCGCGATGCCATGGACTGCTGGGTTGAACAACTACAATCCACATTTGCTGACGGAGTATACACGTCACAAACAAACAGGTGCATTTGAAGTTCTGTTACACATCTGTGAATGTGTCCTGATTTCCTACGGAAAATGTACAGAAACCGCTCAGACATTTTACTCAGTTTGTGACTGGTGCATTAACCGTGTGCGTGGCCTAAATCCCGACCTATTCTATTAATTTATCACTGGTGGCGCAGGGACAGGCAAATCAAACCTGATAAAGTGCATCTCTGCTGAACCAACAAAGATACTCTCTAACCGTACCTAACTACGTGAGAATGCAGACATATCCATGCCCAGCGTATTATTACTAACTGCATTTACAGGAACAGCAGCTTTCAACATTTCAGGCAACACTTTGCATTCTCTGCTGAAATTGCCAAGAAGCTTGAAGCCACCCACCAAGGACTCGGAAATCTCATAGATGAAGTTAGGGCATAGCTTTTAAATGCAGAGATCATTGTTATTGACAAGGTGTCAATGATTTCAAAGCCCCTGTTTGCCTACATCAACTGGAGATTACAGCAAATCAAAGGCAGTAAGAAACCTTTTTATTGGTATGTCAGTACTAGCGGTAGGAGACTTTCACCAGGTTCCCCAGCTGGGAAAAAGTAAACCACTCTGCGTGTTTGAGGAAAATACCAATGATGTCTGGAAAGACTAATTGCAGATGATCACGCTGACAGAGACATTTCATTTGCTGAGCTTTTGAATAGAATCAGAGTCAAGCAGAAGACTGACTCCTTAAGCAATGATGACAAAGCCTCTCTGCTTGCTGCGGCTTTGATAGATCCCACCCACTGCCCTATCAAACATAATGACGCAACTGTGTCTGTTCTCCATTTAAACGTCACCAACATAGATGCCAGACGATTACAGAAAAAAAACTAAAACAGGAATGATGCTGCGGCAACACCAATCTTTCAAAGGACAAAAAGACAATCTGATTGACACACTGCAAGCAGCTGAAGGTGCCCGTATCATGATCACAAGTTACATTGATGTTGAAGACGGGCTTGTAAACGGGACATTTGGTAAGATTGCAAGAATAATCATCCAGACTGAGAATGCTGCTACTACGGTAAACAAGCTTGGGCTTGTTTACCGTAACTACAGTAAAGAGATACCGTAACTAGTCGTCTTGTGATGCTGACAACTTGGTGTACATAGAAGGGGTAGAAACATGAGACAGAAAAGAGTTGTTCGCAGGCAGTTCCTCCTTAAGTTGGCTTTTGCATGTGCATAAGTGTCAGGGGATGTCGATACAGTCGGCAGTGGTCTCATTGAAACGGGTCTTCCAACCGGGAATGGACTATGTTGCTCTGAGTAGAACACTGCAAGGACTGCACATGACCGACTTTGATGAGAAGATCTTTGCTGTTCCTGAAATCACAGCCTCCCTTGACTCAATGAAGAATGCATCACTGGAAAGTCTTATGCCCCTCTTAAAGTTACTTATGCATACAGTACTAGCATACTCTGCATATAGCAACCATTCATAGCAACCAGTTCATAGAAACCGTCCATAGCAACCGGTCCATAGCAACCGGTCCATAGCAACCCTCCTTAGCAACCAGTCCATAGCAACCCTCCATAGCAACCAGGCCATAGCAACTATCAATAGCAACCAGCCCATAGCAAGCCTCCATAGCAACCAGTCCATAGCAACCAGTCCATAGCAACCGTCCATAGCAACCAGTCCATATTAACCAGTCCATAGCAATTCAGACCATAGCAACCCTCCTCAGCAACCAGTCCATAGCAACCCTCCATAGCAACCAGTCCATAGCAACCATCCAAAGCAACCAGTTCATAGCAACCAGTCCATATTAACCAGTCCATAGCAATCCAGAACAGAGCAACTGTCCTCAGCAACCAGTCCATAGCAACAAGTCCATAGCAACCCGTCCATAGCAACCTGTCCATAGCAACCGTCCATAGAAACCAGTCCATAGCAAGCAGTCTCTATGCAGTCCATAGCAACCAGTCCATAGAAACCATCCAAAGCAACCAGTCCATAGCAACCAGTTCATAGCAACCAGTCCATAGCAACCAGTCCATAGCAACCAGTCCATAGCAACCAGTCCACAGCAACCAGTTCATAGCAACCGTCCATAGCAACCCGTCCATAGCAAGCAGTCCATAGCAACCAGTCCATAGCAACAATTTCATAGCAACCCTCCATATCAACCAGTCCATAGCAACCAGTCCATAGCAACCAGTCCATAGCAACTGTCTACAGCAACCAGTCCATAGCAACGGTCCATAGCAACCAGTCCATAGCAACCATCCAGAGCAACCAGTCCATAGCAACCCTCCATTGCAACCTGTCCATAGCAACCAGTCCATAGCAAACAGTCCATAGCAACCGGTCCATAGCAACAGTCCATAGCAACCAGTTCATAGCAACCATCCATAGCAGGCAGTCCATAGCAAACCTCCATAGCAACCAGTCCATAGCAACCAGTCCATAGCAACCAGTCCATAGCAACCAGTCCATAGCAACGATCCATAGCAACCATTTCATAGCAACCCTTCATAGCAACCCTCCATAGCAACCAGTCCATAGCAACCTGTCCATAGCAACCAGTCCATAGCAACCCGTCCATAGCAACACGTCCATAGCAACACGTCCATAGCAACACGTCCATAGCAACCAGTGCATAGCAACCGGTCCATAGCAACCGGTCCATAGCAACCAGTCCATAGCAACCAGTCCATAGCAACCGGTCCATAGCAACCGGTCCACAGCAACCAGTTCATATCAACCGTCCATAGCAAGCAGTCCATAGCAAGCAGTCCAGAGCAACCCTCCATAGCAACCAGTCCATAGCAACCAGTCTATTGCAACCCTCCATAACAAGCAGTCCATAGCAACCAGTCCATAGCAACCCTCCATAGCAACCAGACTATAGCAACCCTCCTCAGCAACCAGTCTATAGCAACGGTCTTTCGCAACCATTCCATTTCAACCAGTCCATAGCAACCATCCATAGCAACCCTCTATAGCAACCAGTCCATAGCAACCATCCATAGCAACAAGTAAATAGCAACCAGTCCATAGCAACCAGTCCATAGCAACCGTCCATAGCAACCAGTCCATAGCAACCATCCAAAGCAACCAGTTCATAGCAACCGGTCCATAGCAACCAGTCCATATTAACCAGTCCATAGCAATCCAGACCATAGCAACCCTCCTCAGCAACCAGTCCATAGCAACCAGTCCATAGCAACCAGTCCATAGCAACCCGTCCATAGCAACCAGTCCATAGCAACCAGTCCATAGCAACCAATCCATAGCAACCAGTCCATAGCAACCGTCCAAAGCAACCAGTCCATAGCAACCCTCCATAGAAACCAGTCCATAGCAACCAATCCATAGCAACCAGTCCATAGCAACCGTCCATAGCAACCAGACCATAGCAACCAGACCATAGCAACCAGACCATAGCAACCAGTCCATAGCAACCAGTCCATAGCAACCCGTCCACTGCAACCCGTCCATAGCAACCAGTCCATAACAACCAGTCCATAGAAACCATCCACTGCAACCATCCATAGCAACAATTCCATAGCAACAATTCCATAGCAACCAGTCCATAGCAACCCTCCATAGAAACCAGTCCATAGCAACCCTCCATAGAAACCAGTCCATAGCAACCAGTCCATAGCAACCAGTCCATAGCAACCAGTCCATAGCAGCAGTCCATAGCAACCCGTCCACTGCAACCATCCATAGCAACCAGTCCATAGCAACCCGTCCATAGAAACCATTCATAGCAACAATTCCATAGCAACAATTCCATAGCAACCCGTTCATAGCAACCAGTCCATAGCAACCAGTCCATAGCAACCAGTCCATAGCAACCATCCAAAGCAACCAGTCCATAGCAACCAGTCCATAGCAACCAGTCCATAGCAACCAGTCCATAGCAACCCGTCCATAGCAACCCGTCCATAGAAACCATCCACTGCAACCATCCATAGCAACAATTCCATAGCAACCCGTCCATAGCAACCACTCCATAGCAACCACTCCATAGCAACCGTCCATAGCACCCAGTCCATAGCAACCCTCCATAGCAACCCTCCATAGCAACCAGTCCATAGCAACCCTCCATAGCAACCAGTCCATAGCAACCAGTCCATAGCAACCCTCCATAGCAACCAGTCCATAGCAACCATCCAAAGCAACCAGTCCATAGCAACCATCCAAAGCAACCAGTCCATAGCAACCAGTCCATAGCAACCAGTCCATAGCAACCAGTCCATAGCAACCAGTCCATAGCAACCCGTCCATAGAAACCATCCATAGCAACAATTCCATAGCAACAATTCCATAGCAACCCGTCCATAGCAACCAGTCCATAGCAACCATCCAAAGCAACCAGTCCATAGCAACCAGTCCATAGCAACCAGTCCATAGCAACCAGTCCATAGCAACCAGTCCACTGCAACCATCCATAGCAACCAGTCCATAGAAACCATCCACTGCAACCATCCATAGCAACAATTCCATAGCAACCCGTCCATAGCAACCACTCCATAGCAACCGTCCATAGCAACCAGTCCATAGCAACCCTCCATAGCAACCAGTCCATAGCAACCCTCCATAGCAACCAGTCCATAGCAACCCTCCATAGCAACCAGTCCATAGCAACCCTCCATAGCAACCAGTCCATAGCAACCATCCAAAGCAACCAGTCCATAGTAACCAGTGCATAGCAACCATCCAAAGCAACCAGTCCATAGCAACCATCCCATATCAACCAGTTCATAGCAACCAGTCCATAGCAACCCTCCATAGCAACCAGTTCATAACAACCAATCCATAGCAACCAGTCCATAGCAACCCTCCATTGCAATAGTCTATAGCAACCAGTCCATAGCAACCCTCCATTGCATCCAGTCCATAGCAACCAGTCCATAGCAACCCTCCATAGCAACGCTCCATGGCAACAAGTCCATAGCAACCAGACCATAGCAACCCTCCATAGCAACCATCCTGAAAAGGATTTTAAAAGCAATGTTTATATGCTGCTATTGTGTCACGAATTGCATTCAACATGTCATGTAATTTTGCTACTGCTATGGAATCAGTTCAGTTGAGGTAAGTTGTTAACTTGCTGGACAAAAGTGTTTGCAGAATTAGATTAGCAAGAAAGGATAGGCAGTTATGATTTATTGCCTATATTGTCCTATTGCCTTAGGACAGTGGTCATCAACCTTGTCCTGCAGGGCCCACTAACATGCCAGGTTTTATGTATTACCTTGGGGAAATGCAGTCTAGAATACTGCAGTCACTGAGCAGCAAATGATATCACCTGTGATGTATTTCAGTTATCTTGCAAACGTGGCCTGTTAGTGGGCCCTGCAGGACAATGTTGATGACCACTGCCTTAGGACATTCCCATTGCCCAATAGAGCTGATTCAGCAATTTCAACTATATGCAAGGCATTCCATGTTTTTTTTTTCACATGCGAATGGCTCTCCTTTAACAGAATCATAATTTAAATCTCTTCTTAAAAAATGTTCATGGTACAGGATATGCAGCTGCTACATAGGGAGTGAATCAGGATGTAGATGTAAATAATAAATAAATAAATAAATAATAAGATAAATAAATAATAAATAAAAAATAAATAAATAAATAAATATTAAATAATAAATAAATAATAAAATATAAAAACATAATAATAAATAAATAATAAATAAGTAATTAATAAAAATAAATAATAAAATAAATAAAAAAATAAAAAATAAATAATAAATAAATAAAAAATAAAATATAAAATAAATAAAAGATAAATAATAAATAAAAAATAAATAAATAAATAGTAAATAATAAATATATTAAAAAAATGAATAAAAAATAAATAAATAAATAAATAAATAAAATATAAAATATAATAAAGTAAATAAATAATAAATAAAAAATAAATAAATAAATAATAAATAAATAAGAATAAATAATATAATGAATAAATAATAAATAAAAAATTAATAATAAATAAAATAAATAATAAATAATAAAATATAAAATACATAAATAATTAAATAATAAATAAATAAAATATAAAATAAATAATAAATAAACAAATAATAAATAAATAAATAATACATTTAATAAACTTTCTGGTATATTGGTACCTACCAGCTCAAACCCCACATTTATATGCCACCCAGTTTCAGGGTGGGTGGCTGTTATAGACTATAACTCATGTAGCTTTACTTTCCCCTGGATGAGAGAGACACAGTTCTCCTGTGTCCTCTGTGAGGACACCACCACTTTGCCCTTATTAGGAAGAGCTCTCTCCATCAACAATGGACAGACAATCACTATTGGACCTCACAGGGACATGCTAGTCCCAGTCATTCTTCCAAGCAGAGGATGAGATAACACCTGCCTGCCTGCCACACCTTCTCTCTGGCTCTAAAACTGAAAAAAATGGACCACACTGCCTGCTTTCCACCTGACCAATAGATACCCAACATGTCACCCTTCAAAATTGCACACGCTCGTGGAATGGCGCCAAACTTCAGTACTTCAGTACTTAATAATCCTCATGGGCGACGCTTTATTTTTATTTTTTTACTGGTTACTTGTTTCGAGTTAGAGTAGTCTAGGGCTAGAATTTTATTATTGTTAATTTTACTTTAAACTTTTTACTAATTATAAAAGTGATAATTTTTTTTTATTATAAGGAATGTAAACATCCCTTGTAATAGGAATATGTATGGCAGGTCCTCTTTACAGTGAGATATGGCTTTCCAGCCAAGGTGGCGTAGTTTTTTTTAATGCAAAGGCCAGGCGTGAAGTCATAATATCGTGCCCGGCCTCCGAATGATCATAGAGACTCCGGCGACCATCTGGTCTGCCAGAAATCTCTATGGTAGGCATCCGGGTCTGGCAGATGTGTTCCCCGACTCACCGATCACCGGAGGGTGGCGGGAGGGGGGACGTCCCCTTTTGCCACCTGTAAGAATGATCAAGCAGAGGAACAGCCGCTATGATCATTCTTACGGTGCACAGAATCGCCGGCTCTAAAAGACGATATCTGAATGATGCCTGTAGCTGCAAATAAATAAATAAAAAATAAATAATAAATAAATCAATATTAAATTATAAATAATAAATAAAATAAATAAAAACTAAATGATAATTAAATAAATAATAATAATAATAAATAAATATTAAATAATAAATACATAATCAATAATAAATAATATATAATAAAAAATAATAAAATAAATACATTAATAATAATAAATAAATAAACAATAAATAATAAATAAATAAATTAATATTATTAATAACTAAATAAATAAATACATAAATAGATCGAGATAGATAAAGAGAGAGAGATCGAGAGAGATCGAGATAGATAGGGAAAGAGAGTGAGAAAGATCGAAAGAGACAGTTGCTATGGAGGGTTGCTATGGAGGGTTGCTATGGAGGGTTGCTATGGACTGGTTGCTATGGATGGTTGCTATGAAGGGTTGCTATGAAATGGTTGCTATGGACTGGTTGCTATGGACTGAATGCTATGGACTGGTTGTTATGAATAGTTGCTATGGACTGGTTGCTATGGAGGGTTGCTATGGACTGGTTGCTATGGATGATCGCTATGGACTGGTTGCTATGGACTGGCTGCTATGGACTGGCTGCTATGGACTGGCTGCTTTGGATGGTTTCTATGGACCGGTTGCTATGGACCGGTTGCTATGGACCGGTTGCTATGGACCGGTTGCTATGGACAGGTTGCTATGGACTGGTTGCTATAGAGGGTTGCTATAGACTGGTTGCTATGGACTGGTTGAAATGGAATGGTTGCTAAAGACGGTTGCTAGAGACTGGTTGCTGAGGAGGGTTGCTATGGTCTGGTTGCTATGGACTGGTTGCTATGGAGGATTGCTATGGACTAGTTGCTATGGACGGTTGCTATAGACTGGTTGCTATGGACTGGTTGCTATGGACTGGTTGCTGTGGACTGGTTGCTGTGGACTGGTTGCTATGGACTGGTTGCTATGGATGGGTTGGTATGGACGGGTTGGTATGGACGTGTTGCTATGGACTGGTTGCTATGGAGGGTTGCTATGAAATGGTTGCTATCGTCTGGTTGCTATCGTCTGGTTGCTATGGACTGGTTGCTATGGACTGGTTGCTATGGACTGGTTGCTATGGAGGGTTGCTATAAAGGGTTGCTAAAGACGGTTGCTATAGACTGGTTGCTGAGGAGGGTTGCTATTGTCTGGTTGCTATGGAGGATTGCTATGGACTGGTTGCTATGGACAGCTGCTATGGACTGGTTGCTATGGACTGGTTGCTATGAAATGGTTGCTATGGATGGTTGCTATGGACTGGTTGCTATGGACTGGTTGATATGGTGTTAAATCAATCCCTGACTGACTGGGTTCCTGAACATGGTTCAGTTCTGATCCAATATGTGGACGATCATTCTAATAGGAAATGGGACGGAAACTGGCTGCTATAATGACTCTGTGCATCTGTTAGACCACCTCGCTGACAAGGGTCACTTAGCGTCTTTCAAGAAGGTGCAGTGGTTGTCTCGGATGGAATACTTGGGAGCGGTCATCTCGGAAGGTGCTATGTATTTGGACTGGTTGCTATGGACTGGTTGCTATGGACTGGTTGCTATGGAGGGTTGCTATGGACTGGTTGCCTTGGACGGTTGCTATGGACTGGTTGCTATGGACTGGTTGCTATGGACTGGTTGCTATGAACTGTTTGCAATGGAGGGTTGCTAAGGACTGGTTGCTATGGACTGGTTCCTATGGACTGGATGCAATGAAGGGTTGCTATGGACTGGTTGCTATGGACGATTGCTATGGAGGGTTGCTATGGACGGTTGCTATGGACTGGTTGCTATGTATTGGTTGCTATGGACTGGTTGCTATGAATTGGTTGATATGGTTTGGTTGCTATGGACTGGTTGCTTTGGATGGTTGCTATGCACTGGTTGCTATGGACTGGTTGCTTTGGATGGTTGCTATGGACTGGTTGCTATGGAGGGTTGCTATGGAATGGTTGCTATGGAGGGTTGATATGGACTGGTTGCTATGGATGGTTGCTCTGGACTGGTTGCTCTGGACTGGTTGCTCTGGACTGGTTGCTATGGACGGGTTGCTATGGACGGGTTGCTATGGACGGGTTGCTATGGACGGGTTGCTATGGACTGGTTGCTATGGATCGTTGCTATGGACTGCCTGCTATGGATGGTTGCTATGAACTGGTTGCTGTGGACTGGTTGCTATGGACTGTTGCTATGGACCGTTTGCTATGGACCGTTTGCTATGGACTATTTGCTATGGACTGGTTGCTATGGACTGGTTGCTATGGACGGGTTGCTATGGACTGGTTGCTCTGGATGGTTGCTATGGACTGGTTGCTATGGACGGTTGCTATGGTCTGGTTGCTATGGTCTGGTTGCTATGGACTGGTTGCTTTGGATGGTTTCTATGGACTGGTTGCTATGGACTGCATAGAGACTGCTTGCTATGGACTGGTTTCTATGGACTGGTTACTATGGACTGGTTGCTATTGACTGGTTGCTGAGGACAGTTGCTCTGTTCTGGATTGCTATGGACTGGTTAATATGGACTGGTTGCTATGAACTGGTTAATATGGACTGGTTGCTATGAACTGGTTGCTTTGGATGGTTGCTATGGACTGGTTGCTATGGAGGGTTGCTATGGACTGGTTGCTGAGGAGGGTTGCTATGGTCTGGTTGCTATTGATAGTTGCTATGGCCTGGTTGCTATGGAGGGTTGCTATGGAGGGTTGCTATGGACTGGTTGCTATGGACTGGTTGCTATGGACTGGTTGCTATGGACTGGTTGCTATGGACTGGTTGCTATGGACTGTTGCTATGGAGGGTTGCTATGGACCGGTTGCTATGGACGGTTTCTATGAACTGGTTGCTATGGATGGTTGCTATATGCAGAGTATGCTAGTACTGTATGCATAAGTAACTTTAAGAGGGGCATAACACTTTCCAGTGATGCATTCTTCATTGAGTCAAGGGAGGCTGTGATTTCAGGAACAGCAAAGATCTTCTCATCAAAGTCGGTCATGTGCAGTCCTTGCAGTGTTCTACTCAGAGCAACATAGTCCATTCCCGGTTGGAAGACCCGTTTCAATGAGACCACTGCCGACTGTATCGACATCCCCTGACACTTATGCACATGCAAAAGCCAACTTAAGGAGGAACTGCCTGCGAACAACTCTTTTCTGTCTCATGTTTCTACCCCTTCTATGTACACCAAGTTGTCAGCATCACAAGACGACTAGTTACGGTATCTCTTTACTGTAGTTACGGTAAACAAGCCCAAGCTTGTTTACCGTAGTAGCAGCATTCTCAGTCTGGATGATTATTCTTGCAATCTTACCAAATGTCCCGTTTACAAGCCCGTCTTCAACATCAATGTAACTTGTGATCATGATACGGGCACCTTCAGCTGCTTGCAGTGTGTCAATCAGATTGTCTTTGTGTCCTTTGAAAGATTGGTGTTGCCGCAGCATCATTCCTGTTTTAGTTTTTTTTCTGTAATCGTCTGGCATCTATGTTGGTGACGTTTAAATGGAGAACAGACACAGTTGCGTCATTATGTTTGATAGGGCAGTGGGTGGGATCTATCAAAGCCGCAGCAAGCAGAGAGGCTTTGTCATCATTGCTTAAGGAGTCAGTCTTCTGCTTGACTCTGATTCTATTCAAAAGCTCAGCAAATGAAATGTCTCTGTCAGCGTGATCATCTGCAATTAGTCTTTCCAGACATCATTGGTATTTTCCTCAAACACGCAGAGTGGTTTACTTTTTCCCAGCTGGGGAACCTGGTGAAAGTCTCCTACCGCTAGTACTGACATACCAATAAAAAGGTTTCTTACTGCCTTTGATTTGCTGTAATCTCCAGTTGATGTAGGCAAACAGGGGCTTTGAAATCATTGACACCTTGTCAATAACCATGATCTCCGCATTTAAAAGCTATGCCCTAACTTCATCTATGAGATTTCCGAGTCCTTGGTGGGTGGCTTCAAGCTTCTTGGCAATTTCAGCAGAGAATGCAAAGTGTTGCCTGAAATGTTGAAAGCTGCTGTTCCTGTAAATGCAGTTAGTAATAATACGCTGGGCATGGATATGTCTGCATTCTCACGTAGTTAGGTAAGGTTAGAGAGTATCTTTGTTGGTTCAGCAGAGATGCACTTTATCAGGTTTGATTTGCCTGTCCCTGCGCCACCAGTGATAAATTAATAGAATAGGTCGGGATTTAGGCCACGCACACGGTTAGTGCACCAGTCACAAACTGAGTAAAATGTCTGAGCGGTTTCTGTACATTTTCCGTAGGAAATCAGGACACATTCACAGATGTGTAACAGAACTTCAAATGCACCTGTTTGTTTGTGACGTGTATACTCCGTCAGCAAATGTGGATTGTAGTTGTTCAACCCAGCAGTCCATGGCATCGCGCTTCATTAGAATCACGCTTACGGAGGTGACACCTTGTCATCATTGTCTTTTCCAAAATATAGGAGCTCTTGGTACCTAACAATGTATATGAGGGCTTCCTCTCGCTTGATATTCAACCCGGTAAAAGTAGGTGGTCACTGGGTTGCTTTGAGGAATGTCACCCTTTTCAGCCCAGTCTAGCTCAGAAAAATCCACCTTGTTGTGCCTTTATTGCCGTTATTACCTCTGGCCATCTGAATTCTGCAGCAGAGAAGGTAAGAAAAATGTCGGCTTATTCAATTGTCTGACCATGGGCTAGTAAATTCTTCAGATTTGTATCCCAGTAAGCTTTAGTCCCTCTCAGTGGTTGCATGAACATTGTGGCATCTCGGTTTCGCACCAACCTCTCAACCTCACGCTTGTCTTGTAGCATCTTGTTGGATAACTTCCGCACATCCTTGGTAATGAGTTTTAATTTCCTTAACTGGATGGACATGTTGTGTTTCTGTGACAAACTGCGCAAAGAAGAGGTAGTTTGTGTAGTTTGTGTCTCTTGCAAAACGAGTATCAACACAAAAAAACCTTGCATTGAAAACATGCTCGGGGACTTGTCTTCCCTGGTCCAATGTATTTTGTCAGGTAGGGAAAGCCTAGGAATTTTAAAGAAGCTGACTGGTGTGTTTACTTGTGCAGGTGCAATGCTGAATATTTCATCACTGTGCTTCTTCTCCAAGGTCAGTTGGCTGCAAACAGCTGTCTAGGTCAATTCCAGGTCTTAGTGCATCCTTCTCATCCTCTTGGGAGGTCATGGCCTTCCTGTGATTCTCAGAAGCAGCATGTTAAACATGCAGATTGTAGCTCTGATGGATCACAATTTTCGATGCGTTCAAGTATCTCCATCATTTCAGTTTCATCACAACTGTCATCAGCGATTGTCTCATCCACTCTGATTAAATTTGTCACTTTAGTCGGGGTGAGTTTTGACAGACCTGCTACTACTACATTTCTCATGATGACATTGTGAAACAGCTTTGTAAGTCAGACGTCTTTTCAGCTTCACTCTGTGTAACTGGGATGTGCTGTGCGATTATGGTAGAGTATAGACCGTGGTTTCCACACAAACTACAGCGCCGTGTATAGCTGCCTGTCGACCTTTGGGAAGTGTGATGATCTTGGCAAATGGCAGTATTTTGGCCAAAAGTTGTCTTTCCAGCACATTCAAATCGCAGAGCTCTGGAGGAATGGGCGCCAGCTCCATGTTAGACACAGCGATGGAAGATTTAGGTCCTGCTTTTAAATGTGAATCACAGTTGTGACAAATCATTCTTTGGAGCTTTCATCTGGTACCTTGACCAGATGAAACATGGACATATTTCCCTGTAAAACAGGCAGCAACAATGTGTAGATTATTTTTGTAATTGCTGTGAATGCAATGTTTCACTTGGTTAGGGAAAAGGGTGCGATGTCCCAACTTTAATGCATTCATGGAAAGCTGTCTGCATTAGGCTGTTGTCCACTGGTTGACTGCATTCCCGCATGACACAAGTCTATCGTCTGTATTTCATTCTTATTTTGAAGGCACTTTGCATCTTATGGGTTATGCGAAAATAACTCATGCAATGTTGCAAGTGAAGTTTTCTGAAAGAAGGATCAATTATGGTATTTCCTGGTGATGAATTGCTTCTGCTCCAAGTTGAAATCGGCATTTGTCGCATACCTTCTGGTGATGTATTGCTTCTTCAAGTTAAATTGGCATTTGTTGCATATTTTCTGTCTGTGTATTGCTATGGACTGGCTGCTATGGACTGGTTGCTATGGACTGGTTGCTATGGACTGGTTGCTATGGTCTGGTTGCTTTGGACTGGTTGCTTTGGACTGGTTGCTTTGGACTGGTTGCTTTGGACTGGTTGCTATGGACTGGTTGCTTTGGATGGTTTCTATGGACTGGTTGCTATGGGCTGCTAGCTATGGAGGGTTGCTATGCAACCAGTCTATAGCAACCGTCTTTAGCAACCATTCCATTTCAACCAGTCCATAGCAACCATCCATAGCAACCCTTCATAGCAACCCTCCATAGCAACCCTCCATAGCAACCAGTCCATAGCAACCAGTCCATAGCAACCAGTCCATAGCAACCCTCCTCAGCAACCGTCTTTAGCAATCAGTCCATAGCAACCCGTCCATAGCAACCCGTCCATAGCAACCATTTCATAGCAACCCTTCATAGCAACCAGTCCATAGCAACCAGTCCATAGCAACCAGTCTATAGCAACCGTCCATAGCAACTAGTCCATAGCAATCCTCCATAGCAACCAGTCCATAGCAACCAGTCCATAGCAGTCCATAGCAACCGGTCCATAGCAACCGTCCATAGCAACCAGTCCATAGAAACCATCCAAAGCAACCAGTCCATAGCAGCCAGTCCATAGCAACCATCCATAGCAACCAGTCCATAGCGACCATCCATAGCAACCAGTCCATAGCAACCCTCCATAGCAACCAGTCCATAGCAACCAGTCCATAGCATTCAGTCCATAGCAACCAGTCCATAGCAACCATTTCATAGCAACCAGTCCATAGCAACCATCCATAGCAATCCATAGCAACTGTCTCTTTCTCTTTCTCTTTCGATCTTAATCTCGATCTTTCTCTCTCTCTTTCTCTTTCCCTATCTATCTCGATCTCTCTCGATCTCTCTCTCTCTCTTTATCTATCTCGATCTATTTATGTATTTATTTAGTTATTAATAATTTATTATTTATTTATTGTTTATTTATTTATTATTTTATTTCTTATTTATTTTTTATTATATATTATTTATTTATTTATTTATTATTGATTATTTATTTCTTATTTAATATTTATTTATTATTATTATTTATTTATTTAATTATCATTTATTTATTTTTTATTTTATTTATTATTTATTTGCAGCTACAGGCATCATTCAGATATCATCTTTTAGAGCCGGCGATTCTGTGCACCGTAAGAATGATCAAAGCGGCTGTTCCTCTGCTTGAATCATTCTTACAGGTGGCAAAAGGGGACGTCCCCCCTCCCGCCACCCTCCGGGGATCGGTGAGTCGGGGAACACATCTGCCAGACCCGGATGCCTACCATAGAGATTTCTGGCAGACCAGATGGTCGCCGGAGTCTCTATGATCATTCGGAGGCCGGGCACGATATTATGACTTCACGCCTGGCCTTTGCATTAAAAAAAACTACGCCACCTTGGCTGGAAAGCCATATCTCACTGTAAAGAGGACCTGCCATACATATTCCTATTACAAGGGATGTTTACATTCCTTATAATAAAAAAAAGTTTATTTTTATTATTTATTATTTATTCATTTTTTAAATTTTTTTTAATATATTTATTTATTATTATTTTTTTTTTTGTATTTATTTTTTTTTTTTGTTTATTATTTATTTATTATTATTATTTATTTATTTTATATTTTATATTTTATTTATTTATTATTTATTTATTTTGTATTTATTTATTATTTATCTTTTATTTATTTTATTTTTTACTTATTTATTATTTATTTATTTTTTTATTTATTATTTATTTTTTATTTTATTATTTATTTTTAATAATTATTTATTTATTATTATTTTGTTATATTTTATTATTTATTATTTATTTATTATTTAATATGTATTTATTTATTTATTATTTATTTATCTTTTTATCTATTATTATTTTTTTTTATTTATTTATTATTTATTTATTATTTACATGTACATCCTGATTCACTCCCAGCTGCATATCCTGTACCATGAACATTTTTTAAGAAGAGATTTAAATTATGATTCTGTTAAAGGAGAGCCATTCGCATGTGACAAAAAAATGGAATGCCTTGCAAATAGTTGAAATTGCTGAATCAGCTCTATTGGGCAATGGTAATGTCCTAAGGCAGTGGTCATCAACATTGTCCTGCAGGGCCCACTAACAGGCCACGTTTGCAAGATAACTGAAATACATCACAGGTGATATCATTTGCTGCTCAGTGACTGCAGTATTCTAGACTGCATTTCCCCAAGGTAATACATAAAACCTGGTATGTTAGTGGGCCCTGCAGGACTGTCCTAAGGCAATAGGACAATATAGGCAATAAATCATAACTGCCTATCCTTTCTTGCTAATCTAATTCTGCAAACACTTTTGTCCAGCAAGTTAACAACTTACCTCAACTGAACTGATTCCATAGCAGTAGCAAAATTACATGACATGTTGAATGCAATTCGTGACACAATAGCAGCATATAAACATTGCTTTTAAAATCCTTTTCAGGATGGTTGCTATGGAGGGTTGCTATGGTCTGGTTGCTATGGACTTGTTGCCATGGAGCGTTGCTATGGACTGGATGCAATGGAGGGTTGCTATGGACTGGTTGCTATGGACTGGATGCAATGGAGGGTTGCTATGGACTGGTTGCTATGGACTGGTTGCTATGGACTGGTTGCTATGGACTGGTTGCTTTGGATGGTTGCTATGCACTGGTTACTATGGACTGGTTGCTATGGACTGGTTGCTATGGACTGGTTGCTATGGACTGGTTGCTATGGACTGGTTGCTATGGACTGGTTGCTATGGACTGGTTGCCTTGGACGGTTGCTATGGACTGGTTGCTATGGACTGGTTGCAATGGAGGGTTGCTAAGGACTGGTTGCTATGGACTGGTTCCTATGGACTGGATGCAATGAAGGGTTGCTATGGACTGGTTGCTATGGACTGGTTGCTATGGACGGTTGCTATGGACTGGTTGCTATGGATTGGTTGCTATGGACTGGTTTCTATGGAGGGTTGCTATGGACTGGTTGCTTTGGACGGTTGCTATGGACTGGTTGCTATGGAATGGTTGCTATAGAGGGTTGCTATGGACTGGTTGCTATGGATGGTTGGTTGCTATGGACTGGTTGTTATGGTCTGTTTGCTTAGATGGTTGCTATGGAGGGTTGCTTTGTATGGTTGCTATGGACAGTTGCTATGGACTGTTTGCTATGGACGATTGCTATGGACTGGTTGCTATGGAGGGTTGCTATGGACTGGTTGCTATGGACTGGATGCAATGGAGGGTTGCTATGGACTGGTTGCTATAGACTGGTTTCTATGGACGATTTATATGGAGGGTTGCTATGACTGGTTGCTATGGACTGGTTGCTATGGACTGGTTGCTATGGAGGGTTACTATGGACAGGTTGCTATGCACTGGTTGATATGGACTGGTTCTATGGATTGGATGATATGGACTGGTTGCTATAGACTGATTGCTTTGATTGCTTTGGATGGTTGATATGGACTGGTTGCTTTGGATGGTTGCTATGGACTAGTTGCTATGGACGGTTGCTATGGACTGGTTGCCATGAAGGGTTGCTATGGACTGGTCGCTATGGAGGGTTGATATGGACTGGTTGCTATGGATGGTTGCTATGGAGGGTTGCTATGGACTGGTTGCTATGGATTGGTTGCTATGGACGGTTTCTATGGATGGTTGCTGACAGAGTATGCCAGTATGCAGAAGTAACTTTACGAGGGACATAACACTTTCCAGTGATGCATTCTTCATTGAGTCAAGGGAGGCTGTGATTTCGGGATCAGCAAAGAAATTCTTCTAATCAAAGTCGGTCATGTGGTCATGACAGTGTAGTCGTTCTTCTCAGAGAAACATAGGCCATTCCCAGGTTGGAAGACCCGTTTCAATGAGACCACTGCCGACTGTATCGACATCCCCTGCGAACAACTCCTTTCTGTCTTAGGTTTTCCTCTACCCTTTCTATGTACACCAAGTTGTCAGCATCACAAGACGACAAGTTACGTTACGGTATCTCTGTCCTGCATTTGGATTGTCAAGCACAAGCCCAATCTTGTTTACCGTAGTAGCAGCAATTCTCAGTCTGGAGAATTATTCTTGCAATCTTGCCAAATGTCCCGTAACAAGCCCGTCATCCAACATCAATGTTTATTCTGATCATGATACGTGCACCTTCAGCTGCTTGCAGTGTGTCAATCAGATTGTCTTTGTGTCCTTTGAAAGGTTGGTGTTGCCTCAGCATCACTCCTGTTTTAGGGTCTTTTCTGTAAACTTCTGCATATATGTTGGTGACGTTTGAATGGAGAACAGACACAGTTGCGGCATTATGTTTGTGAACCTCTTTGTTGGTGGTAAAGATGTGCAGCACATCATCAGGGCAGTGGGTGGGACCTGTCAAAGCCTGAGCAAGCAGAGCTTTGCCATCATTGCTTAAGGTGTCATTCTTCTGCTAGACTCTGATTCTATTCAAAAGCTCAACAAATAAAATCCTGTCGCATGATCTCTGTCAGCGTGATCATCTAAAAGTAGTGTTTCTAGACGTCATTGGTATTTTCCTCAAACACGCAGAGTGGCTTACTTTTCCCAGCGGGGGGACCTGGTAAAAGTCTCCTACTGCTAGTACTGACATACCACCAAAAGTTTTCTTACTGCTTTTGATTTGCTGTAATCTCCAGTTGATGAATGCAAACAGGGGCTTTGAAATCATTGACACCTCGTCAATTACAATGATATCCGCATTTGACAGCTGTGCCCTTACTTCATCTATGAGATTTCCGAGTCCTTGGTGGGTGGCTTCAAGCTACTTGGCAACTTCAGCAGAGAATGCAAAGTCTTGCCTGAAAGGTTTAAAGATGCTGTTCCTGTAAATGGAGTTAATAAAACACTTGGCATGGATATGTCTGCTTCCTCACGTAGTCTGGTAAGTTTAGAGAATATCTTTGTTGCTTTGTGATTTGCCTGTCTCCGCGCCACCAGGATTTAGGCCACGCACGCGTTTTTAGTGCACCAGTCACAAACTAAGTAGAATGTCTGAGCTTGTGTCCGCTTAAGGTTTCTGTACATTTTCCGTAGGAAATCAGGACACATTTGTGGGGCCTTCACAGTAAGCGCAATGTTTGTGACGTGTATACTCCGTTAGCAAATGTGGATTGTAGTTGTTCAACCCAGCAGTCCTTGACATCACGCTTCATTAGAATCACGCTTGAGGAGGTCAATGCCTCACTGTACGAGTTGTACTGATTCAGAGTCATATCACACTGTGCAAGTAGCTGTGACATGTCTTCAAGCTGCACTTTTGGATTATTAAGCAAATACCTCTGGCCATCTGAATTCTGCCGCAGGTAAGAAAAAATGTCAGCTTACCCAATTGTCTGATCATGGCTAGCTTCCGATTTTTATCCCAGTAAGCTGGAGTCCCCTCTCAGTGGTTGCATGAACATAGTGGCATTTCGGTTTCGCACCAACCTCTTAAACTTGTTGGATTTTTTCGGCCCACCCCTGGTATTGGGTGTTCCTTTCCTTAACTGGATGGACATGCTGCTTTTGGCCATATGTGTTTCTGTGAAAGACTGCACAAAGAAGAGGTAGCTTGTGTCTCTTGCATAACGAGTATCAACACAAAAAAACCTTGCATTGAAATACATGCTCGGGGACAGTTTGACTTGTCTTGCCTGGTCCAATGTATTCTGTCCAGTAGGGAACTGAACAGGGAAAGTCATTGCCTCAAGCCTAGGAACTTTAAAGAAGCTGACAGGTGTGTTAACTTGTGCAGGTGCAATGCTGAATATTCCATCACCGTGCTTCCTTGGTCAGATGGCTGCAAACAGCTGTCTCGGCCAATTCCAGGTCTTAGTGCATCCTTCTCATCCTCTGCATTGGGAGGTTGCGTTGGTCATGGCCTTTCTGTTGCTCAATAGCAGCCGGTAAACATGCAAACTGTACCTC
Source organism: Rana temporaria (assembly GCF_905171775.1). NCBI lineage: Eukaryota > Metazoa > Chordata > Amphibia > Anura > Ranidae > Rana > Rana temporaria. The sequence continues at coordinate 378,244,092 of NC_053489.1, forward strand.
TGATGGATCACAATTTTCGATGCGTTCAAGTATCTCCATCATTTGAGTTTCATCACAACTGTCGAGTTTCAACCCATCATTATTAGTATCATCATCATCATCATCATCATCATCATCATCATCATCATCATCATCATTATAATCATCAGCGATTGTCTCATCCACTCTGATTGAAATGTCACTGTAGTCGGGGTGTGTGTCAATGAGTTTTGAAAGACCTGCTACTACATTTCTCATGTTGATATTGTGGCACAGCTGGTGGCCTTTGTAAGTCAGACGTCTTTCCAGCTTCACTCTGTGTAACTGGGATGTGCTGTGCGATCTTGGTAGACCGTGGTTTCCACCTCGGTTGGCACACACACTACAGCGCCGTGTTTAGCTGCCTGTCGACCTTTGGGAAGTGTGATGATTTTGGAAAATGGCAGTATTTTGGCCAAAAGTTGTTTTTTCAGCACATTTAAATCACAGAGCTCTGAAGGAATGGGCGCCAGCTCCATGTTGTTAGTCACAGCGATGGATGATTTGTGTCCTGCTTTTAAATGTGAATCACAGTTGTGACAAATCCATTCTTTGGTCCTTTCATCTGGTACAGTGCATTGTTCAGGGCCTTGACAGTGATTGTTGCACACATGGACATAGTTCCCTGTCAAACAGGAAGCAACAGTGTGTAGATTCTTCTTGTAATTGCTGTGAATGCAATGTTTCACTTGGTTAGGGAAAAGGGTGCGATGACACATCGCGCACACAAAAATTGGCCAAACTTTAATGAATTCATGGCAAGTGCATGTAGCTGTTGTCCACTGGTTGACTGCATTCCCGCATGACACAAGTCTGTATTTCATTCTTATTTTGAAGGCACATTGCATCTCATGGGTTATGAGTTAATCTGCTGCTTCATTTTCATGTAACTTATTTAATGTTGCAAGTGACGTTTTCTGAAAGCAGGATCAATTATGGTATTTCCTGGTGATGTATTGCTTCTGCTTCAAGTTGAAATCGGCATTTGTCGCATATCTTCTGGTGATGTATTGCTTCTTCAAGTTAAAATTGGCATTTGTTGCCAATTGGCAATTGGCATTTGTTGCATATTTTCTGGTTGTGTGTTGCTATGGAGGGTTGCTATGGACTGGTTGCTATAGACTGGTTGCTTTGGATGGTTTCTATGGACTGGTTGCTATGGAGGGTTTGTATGGACTGGTTTCTATGGACTGGTTGCTTTGCATGGTTTCTATGGACTGGTTGCTATTGACTGGTTGCTATGGAGGGTTGCTATGGACTGGTTGCTATGGATGGGTTGCTATGGATGGGTTGCTATGGACGGGTTTCTATGGACTGGTTGCTATGGACTGGTTGCTATTGACTGGTTGCTATAGAGGGTTCCTATTGACTGGTTGCTATGGACTGGTTGCTATGGACTGGTTGCTATGGACTGGTTGCTATGGACCGTTGCTATGGTCTGGTTGCTATGGTCTGTTTTTTTTTTTTAATCATAACATTTTTATTATTGTTTAAATGTATAAATTACATGAATCAGTACGCCAGGGCGCAAACACTTGACATATTGCATACACGAACAAACCTTTTCACCCCACACCCTCCCCCTGCCCCTGAGTCATTATAGTTAGATAGAAAAAGGCCACCTAAATTCCGAATTTGCTTCCCTAGTGTCTACCCTCCCCACCCCTCCACCCCTCACCCACCCCTCCACCCTCCCGTCGCACCCTATATCAGTTTTTAAATTAGTTTAATTTACTTTATTGGGTAGATCCTCTCCATAGAGGGGCGTCCTTTAACGGGTTAAGAACATATATTAGTTTAAATTGAATTTGAGAAAAATCCTTTTCTTATATAGAGCATCCTATACTGTCTAGCCAAGGTTTCCACATCCTGACAAACTTTCTATAATTGCCCTGTCTAATGAGTGTCACTCTCTCGCTCCAGATCATTGTATTAATGGTCTCAACCCATGATTTAACAGTGGGTGGAGTCTGGGCCTGACACCTCAACGCAATTAACTTCCTTGCCTGAAAAAGGCATCTCAGCACCACCTCAAGGGTCCCAGCAGGCACTCTATCCTCGACAATACTGCCCAGTAGACATGTCTTTGACTCGGTTTCCAAATTAGTTTTAAAAACTTTATTTATTGTATCTATCACCTCCTCCCAATATCTAAATAGTTTAGGGCATTTCCACATCATGTGGATAAGGTTGCCTGTCGCTCTGCACCTTGGACATTCGTCAGTTCTTCTCCACCCAAGATTAAACATTCTCCTGGGAGTGTAGTATACTCTATGTAAGAGGAACAGGTGTGACACTTTCTGGGATGGAGAGATCGACACCAATACCCCCCTCCTCAAGATCGCACTCCACTGTTCCGTAGTCATTTGCCCTAAGTCTCTCTCCCATCCTATCCTGCTCTTAATAGGACCTGCCCTGCTTATTGTTCTAGCTCCTATTTTAGAATATAGTTCGGAGATCAGGCCTTTAGTTGTTTTTAAAGATGTTATTTTCAGGAGAGTAGGGGCCGAGGACCATACAATGGGCTGTGACCCAAACTGGGCTTGGATGCCATGCCGGATCTGGAGGTATTTGTAAAATGTTTTGTTTGCTATATTAAATTCCTGTCGCAGGTCTGCGAACGATTTCATATGTTCTCCCTCATATAGTTGACTTAAACGGTTTATCCCCTGTCGCTCCCATTCCTTACATTTCTCAATGTCTTTTAATTCCTTTAAATTTTTGTTGGACCAAAGGGGGGCAAACATTGTTATTCCCTCATAGCCCAACAGTATTTTTATTATTCGCCATACTTTAAGAATGAGTTTTATAGTTGGACATTTATAAAAAAGCAAACCGGCCTCAAGTGCCTCCAGTATTGTCCTATGTGGTGCCCCTGTTAGCATCAATGCTCCAAGGTTCCCTTCTCCCTCCAATCCACAGTTCGCAACATGTTGTAGCTGTGAAGCTAGGAAGTATGTTTTCGGTGTGGAACTGCCATTCCACCCTCCTTAACTGGTAACTGCATGGTCTGGATCCAAATCCGGGCTTGTCCCTTCTTCCAGATTAAATCTCTAAAGATGGATTCTATCCTTTTAAACCATTTTTGGTCTATCCAAACTGGGGAGTTGTGGAGTATGTAAAGAAGCTGGGGCAACCACAACATCTTTATTAAATTGCATCGCCCCGCTATTGATAATGGTAACTTACACCAGATGTCTCTTTTATATTCCCATTTATCCAGAAGGGGGACTAAGTTATTTGGAACAAAGCTATTGATGTCCCGCGTGATCCATATTCCAAGATATTTCATCTTTGGTTCTACTTTTAGCTGAGGAACATCGTGGGATATATGGGCACCAGGGGAATCAATTGGCAATAATGTTGACTTTTCCCAATTAATAACCAACCCGGAGCATAACCCGAACTCGCCCACCGTTTTAATCACGTTCTTTAATGATGCTCCGGTGTCTCCCAAAAAAAACAGGACATCGTCGGCATACAATGCGATCTTATCCTCTATGGTTGATCTGCGGAACCCCCGTATAGCTTCTGAATCTCTGATCTTGATGGCCAATGGTTCCATCGCCAATGCGAACAGAAGGGGGGAGAGGGGACAACCTTGTCGAGTTCCTCTCTCTAACTGAAAAGCTGCGCATAGTTCACTGTTAATTTTGATTCTAGCTCTTGGCTGATTATATAGTAGCTTCACCCAACCGATAAACCTAGGGCCAAACCCAAATTTCTCTAAGGCCTGCCATAGGTAATCCCATTCCAAACTGTCGAAAGCCTTAGCGGCATCCAAGGCTAGGATCGCTCTGGAGCCCCCCCCTTCTGTTGGAATTTGCATATTCAGGAACGTTCTCCTGATATTAATACTGGTTGACCTATTTGGGATGAAGCCAGATTGATCAGAGTGTATAAGCCTTTGAATATTCCGATTTAGCCGGGTTGCTAAGACTTTAGCCAGGATCTTAGCGTCCGTGCATAGTAGTGAAATGGGCCGATAAGATGAGGCCTCAGTTGGATCCTTCCCCTCTTTATGTAGGACAATAATAGTGGCTTCTAACATTGATGTTGGGAGTGAGCCATGAGTCAGTGCCCAATTTAGTGTTTTAAGAAGTTCTGGTAACAAAATATCCCCGTATCTTTTATAAATCTCTATGGGCAGCCCATCTGGGCCAGGTGACTTTTGAGTTGACATCCCCGCTACTGCCTGTTTTAGTTCTGATATAGTAATTGGAGCCTCCATATCCATATTATCTTCCTCAGACAATGCCGGAACGGACATTCCCAGGAAAAAATTTCCCGGTCCTTCGGTCCCCTCCCTTCTCTTGGAACTATACAGGGATACATAGTATTCTCTGAAAGTGTTTAATATCACAGTTTTATCGGTGGAGATTACCCCTCTTACTGACGTGACTGCTGTGACAGTAGATGGGGGGGAATTAGTTCTAATAAGCAGGGATAATAGACGCCCCACTCGCTCTCCCTCTCCAAACTGATTCTGTCTCTGAGATATTCGTTTTCCCTCTGTTTTTTTTAATGTAGTCATTTTGTATATCTGTTGTTTTTCTAACCACTCTTTTAAACTATGCGGGGTTGGGGCTTCAACATATCTCTTCTCTGCCTGGATCACCTGACTCCTTATCATGCTCTCTCCTTCCCTGTCCCTCCTCTTAATCCCTGCTATCTTTTGAATCAGGAGACCTCGTAAGTGAGCTTTTAGGGTGTCCCATACCACCCCCACTGAGGCAGTTCCCACGTTTATCTGTAAAAATTCTTTTAGAGCAGATATCACCGTGCTATGTTCACTGATTAGCTCAAGCCAGTGAGGACTAATTTTCCATTCATTGGGGTACCATTTACTCCTGGTTTTTATTGTCAACTCAATCGGTGAGTGATCAGAGATTTCTCTTGGGCCATATTCTATGTTAGATACCAGTGTTACTGCCTCGTCGTTACCCAACGCCATATCTATTCTAGATAAAGTATAATGAGTCTTTGAAAAACAGGAATATTGGCGTTCAAAAGGATAACGTCTACGCCAAATGTCACATAGTCCAACTTCATCCAGAAAGAGAGCTAATCTGTCTTCTCCTTTTATTTTAGGTCTGTTTCCTGGCGGGAACCTATCCTGAGTCCTATCTAGAGCTTCGTTAAAGTCTCCTATAATGAGTACCGGAATCCCAGGTTTATCAAGTGTGTACTCAACCAGTTTGTGTAACACTTCAAATTTAAATGGGGGGGGGATATAAACACTGGCTATCACAAATGGTTTATTTTCGATCAGGCAAGATAAAAATACAAACCTCCCCTGATCGTCTATCATGCTCTCTCTGCAGGAGAATGCCAGTCCTCTTCCCACCAGTATACTCACACCCCTAGAATAGGATGTGTGATAAGAGTGATATATAGACTGGAATTTAGAACCGCACATCCGAGCAGCTGTTTTTACGGTTAAGTGCGTCTCCTGCAGGCAGAGCAGGCCTTCTCCTCTCGCACCCAACATGTCTAAAATATTCGCTCTCTTAATAGAGTCCCTCATTCCACGCACGTTCAAGGATTTTATACTGAACGTTTTATCTACCATATCCTATGGTTGAATTTGATAATGGCCGATCTGTTGTTCTCTTTGTCCTACCACAAGGGGAATCTCCAGAGAGAAACAGGGAAAAAAAAAAAAAAAATTTGACACAATCATAAAGTGTGTAGGACCTCAACTTCGCCCACTTTAGGTCTGGGACATCTAGAAAAATCAGGGCGACCTGACAACGGGAGGGACAAAGGAGGGCCCAAACCTGAGCGGCTTTCGACTTTCTATATACTAAAACGGGGCCCAATAAGTAACACCTCGGGGTGCATAGACATCTGGGAATAGGATACATATTATATAAGAGAAACTCCCCCGGGTACACTTTTTGGTTCCTCTCCCCTCTTCCTCTCCTATAGGAGAAAAATCCCAATAAGCCATAACCCATATCATCATACCTTAAAAAGAAGAAAACACGAAACCCAATAAAACACAAATCAAGTAAAAATATGCAGATATTGCTAGTGTTTGTCAAATATTTAGTGGTATTGTGCGACCCGTCTTCCCCTCCCCCACCCTTCCCACCCCTCCCACCCTCCCCCCGCAGAATCCCCCCCTCCCATCCCTACCCATTCCACTCAACCCTCCCACCCTTGGCCCTCCTGGGCCACCCCTAGGGGTGCTACCTGTGGCCTCCATATTACTCACCCTTAGTAAACCAGTCATACCTCTTAATACAAATCACAGCCCTACCTCCCTCCCACCTCCCCTCCACCCCGCCCCCCCCCCCCCACTCCAGCTACCATGTAGTGCCACTTACTTTCTCTTCTCCCCAATATGTGTACTTTAGTGCTATTATATAATATAGTGGGAGTGATTCCTTATGTTTTAAAAAAAAAAAAAAAATAGTGTTCGGCACATTTCCGTGCTACCGTGTTTACCGGTGTTTACCAATTTCGTGAACATATAAACATATTAAATCTGTGTCATAAATAGCCTAGCCCAAAAAACAAAAAAAACAAAAAAAAAAAAAAAGGGCAAAAAGTCCCGGGGCTCGTAAGTCTTGCATAAAACTTTCAAAGATCTCGCTTGTTGTCCTCAATCCAGTTCGCTGTACTTTCCGGTGAATCAAAAAATAAAGTGCCCCCTAGAGCAGAAACTCGTAGGCGGGCTGGATAAAGCAGGGCATACGGAAGATTGTGTTTTTGAAGGATTCGTTTAATTGAAGTAAATTCGGCTCTGCGCCTCTGCAAATCGGGAGAAAAGTCCTGATAAAATGAAACTTTGACCCCGTTATACAAAATTTCCCCTTTTTCTCTGGCCTTACGGAGTAGGGTAACTTTATCTATATAATTGAATATTTTAACGAGGAGTGGTCTGGGGCGCTCACTGGGCGGGCGTGGTTTAAAGGGGACTCGATGGGCACGTTCGATGCCAAAAAAAGATGAAAAAGTTGTAGCCCCAAAAGTCTCCCTCAACCAGCCCTCAAGGAATTCAATAGGATTAGTGCCCTCGCTTCTCTCCGGAATACCAATAATACGAACATTGTTTCTACGACTTCTGTTTTCCAAGTCATCAATCTTGGCCCCTTGCATGTCCATTTGTTTTTTTAACTCTAAAATTTCTTGCTTAAGCGGAAATAAATCATCCTCAACCGTGCTTACTCTTTCTTCTAGAGTGGTGGTTCTTTCCATGGTCTTACTCAGTTTGTCCCCCATTGAGCTTAGGTCCTCCTTAATACCATTCAGCTGAGTCTCTAAACCAGTTATTGAGTCCTTGCATGCGTTTATTGCATGTAGGGAGGTCTTTCAATGTGGGTTCGCCCTCGCTGACTCTTGCACCAGTTGCCATGATTATTTTATGAGACTTAGCGCCTTTTAATGTGGACTCCTGGGGTAAATCCAGCTCCTCATTTACGTTAGATCCTGAGGTGGTCTCTTCAGCTGCTATTGCCCCACTCTCGCTTCTCCCCCCGCCAGGGCCTTTATTAGGTTGAGTTTTAGGGCCGGATGAATTGGCTACATTAGGTGTCCTAGAGGGCCCTGTTGATCCTGACCCCAAACTGCGCCTATCAGCTGTTGGAGCTGGCGCCCCCTTAGGATGCACTGCAGCCAGTGCAGTCCCCCCCTTACCTGGGGAGTAAGTATTAGATTTTGGGGGGTGGAAAAATCGGTCAAGTTTGGCCGCCGCTGCTTGGCTGCCTCTCTCCTTGTCCTTGTCCTTATCTTTGTCCTTGGTGGATCTTGTGACAGGGGCCCCGTCTACACAAGGTGCACTTTTGGACATGGTAAACATTGGACTATTACCTATTTATTAATTAATTCGGTAATTTTACGTGTGATATAGCGCGATTACACATGTGACCCGAGTGTACTATTGCTATCCCTGTCTCCGCTAACCAATCGCCTAGGCAAGAGACAATACAGCAATATAGCAACAGCTAATTCAGAGAGGCGGAGGAGAGAAGAAAAAAAAAAAAAAAAAAAAACTGAATAAAGCCAAGCCAGGCAATAGCCCGCAAAGTCCTGTGGGGTCAAGTTCCACAAAATAAAAAATAAAAAACTCATCAGTAAGTATAGTAAGGCAGAGCAAGATAGAGCAAGCAATTTAAAGTCCAGCACGTTAAAGTGATTCGAGCCGTTCTAAAGCAAGTATATCAGGTCATATCAGGTCAAGTCATAGGTTCATAAGTTCATTTGCTGCAATATTGCAATGTTGCAATGCTGTCACAGAAGTGAGGATAAGCAAGTTTTACATTGCCATTTAGTGTAATCTTATATACCTGGGAGTGTAGTCCACCTGAGGGTCTTCTATCCGAGTCTCCCTGGTCAGTACTATACTGTACTGATGCCGTGCTGCGCTGAAAAAAAAAAATGGGGAAACTCACTCCATGAATGTAGACCTCACCAGGATCCCGGCTATCAGATGCCCCATTCCCGGCCCCTGTTTCCTCCACGCCCGCGTACGATACGGCACAGCTCCAGGAATCCAGAGTCCAGGGTCCCGATGGACAGTCATCCACCTGCAGCAGCACACGCGACACACGGGGGCCAGCGAGGCTCCGATCTCCCGGCGGTTCTCCTGCAGCCACAGCCAGCCAATCGGATTGAGCGCTGAGGACCACGTGACCAACGTCGTCGGCGCCAGGCGTCAGGCAGCGGAGGGGGCGATGGATGAGCGAGACCCACAGCGTAACGCAGACCCAGCAAAGCAAACTCAAGCCCAGGCACCGGGGGAGGTACTGTGCTATTTTAGCACTATCTTGGAGCTAGAAGCCGGGCATATGGAATTCGGGAGCCATGGTATTGATTGCATAGTAGGGGGAGAGCGGGGAGGTGGATGTCTTCACATGTTCACACTGCCACACTCACACACTCCTGCATCCGGCCACACCCCCTCCTCGCACTCGCTATGGTCTGGTTAATATGGATTGGTTGCTATGGACTGGTTGCTATAGAGGGTTGCTATGGACTGATTGCTATGGACTGGTTGCTATGGAGGGTTGCTATGGACTGGTTGCTATGGAGGGTTGCTATGGACTGCTTGCTATGGACTGGATGCTATGGAGGGTTGCTATGGACTGGTTGCTTTGGACTGGTTGCTTTGGACTGGTTGCTTTGGACTGGTTGCTTTGGACTGGTTGCTTTGGACTGGTTGCTTTGGACTGGTTGCTATGGACGGGTTGCTATGGACTGGTTGCTATGGAGGGTTGCTATGGACTGGTTGCTATGGACTGCTATGGACAGGTTGCTATGGACTGGTTGCTATGGAGGATTGCTATGGACTGGTTGCTATGGAAGGTTGCTATGGACTGGTTGCTATGGAGGGTTGCTATGGAGGGTTGCTATGGACTGGTTGCGATGGACTGGTTGCTATGGATGGTTGCTATGGACTGTTTGCTATGGACTGTTTGCTATGAACGGGTTGCTATGGACTGGTTGCTATGGACGGTTGCTATGGTCTGGATTGCTATTGACTGGTTAATATGGACTGGTTGCTATGGACGGGTTGCTATGGACGGGTTGCTATGGACTGGTTGCTATGGACTGGTTGCTATGGACTGTTGCTATGGACTGGTTAAAATGGACTGGTTGCTATGGACGGGTTGCTATGGACGGGTTGCTATGGACGGGTTGCTATGGACTGGTTGCTATGGACTGGTTTCTTTGGATGTTTTCTATGGATTTGTTGCTATGGACGGGTTGCTATGGACGGGTTGCTATGGACTGTCGCAATGGACTGGTTGCTATGGACGGGTTGCTATGGACGGGTTGCTATGGACTGGTTGCTATGGAGGGTTGCTATGGACTGGTTGCTATGGAGGGTTGCTATGGACTGGTTGCTATGGATGGTTGCAATGGAGGGTTGCTATGATTTATTATTTATTATTTATTTATTATTTATGTTATTATTTATTATTTTTTATTATATATTATTTATTATTTATTTATTTATTATTGATTATTTATTTCTTATTTAATATTTATTTATTATTATTATTATTGTTTATTTATTTATCATTTATTTTTTATTTAATTAATTAATTATTTATTATTCTTTCTTCGTCTTTTAGAGCCGGCAATTCTGTGCACCGTAAGAATGATCATAGCGGCTGTTCCGCTACTTGATCATTCTTACAGGTGGCAAAAGGGGACGTCCCCCCTCCCGCCACCCTCCGGTGATCGGTGAGTCAGGGAACACATCTGCCAGACCCGAATGCCTACCATAGAGATTTCTGGCGGACCAGATGGTCGCCGGAGTCTCTATGATCATTCGGAGGCCGTGCACGATATTATGACTTCACGCCTGGCCTTTGCATTAAAAAAAACTATGCCACCTTGGCTGGAAAGCCATATCTCACTGTAAAGAGGACCTGCCATACATATTCCTAAAACAAGTAACCAGTAAAAAAAATAAAATAAAGAGTCGCCCATGAGGATTATTAAGTACTGAAGTACTGAAGTTTGGCGCCATTCCACGAGCGTGTGCAATTTTGTAGGGTGACATGTTGGGTATCTATTTACTTAGCGTAACATCTTTCACATTATGCAATAAAATTGGGCTAACTTTAATGTTGTGTTATTTTTTAATTCATGAAAGTTTTTTTTCAGAAGGCGTTTGAAAAAATATTGCGCAAATACTGTGCGAGATAAAAAGTTGCAATGACTGCCATTTTATTCCCTATGGTGTCTGCTAAAAAAACATATATATAGTGTTTGGGGGCTCTGACTAATTTTCTAGCAAAAAAATTAAGGAAGTGATTAAATGACAATGTACTGCTAGCTGTAACAACAGCATTATTACAAAGCGAAGACAGGAATAAACACACAATTAAAGCAATAAAGAAAGCACATATGAAATTAGAATCATTACCTTCTGTTGTGATGACTCTTCAGCGCTGTCAGGTGGAAAGCAGGCAGTGTGGTCCATTTTTTCAGTTTTAGAGCCAGAGAGAAGGTGAGGCAGGCAGGTGTTATCTCATCCTCTGCTTGGAAGAATGACTGGGACTAGCATGAAGTAGTGATTGTTGATGGAGAGAGCACTTTCTACTAAGGGCAAAGCGGTGGTGTCCTCACAGAGGACACAGGAGAACTGCGTCTCTCTCATCCAGGGGAAAGTAAAGCTACATGAGTTATAGTCTATAACAGCCACCCACCCTGAAACTGGGTGGCATATAAATGTGGGGTTTGAGCTGGTAGGTACCAATATACCAGAAAGTTTATTAAATGTATTATTTATTTATTTATTATTTATTTTATATTTTATTTATTTATTATTTATTTTTTTATGTCTTTTTTTTTATATTTTATTATTTATTATTTATTATTTTATTTATTTATTTTTTATTTATTTTTTATTTATTTTATTTTTTATTTATTTTTATTTATTATTTATTTTTTATTTATTTATTATTTATTTATTTTATTATTTATTATATTTTTTTTATTTATGTATTTATTTATTTATTTTATATTTTATTATTTATTATTTATTATTTATTTATTTTTATTTTTATTTATTATTTATTAATTTTATTATTATTTTTTATTATTTATTTATTTATTTATTTTTATATATTTATTTATTATTTACTATTTATTTATTTTTTACTTATTGTATTATTTAATTATTATTTATTATTATTTATTTTATATTTATTATTTATTTTATATTTTTTTTTATTATTTATTTATTTATGTATTTTATATTTTATTATTTATTATTTATTTATTTTTTATTTATTATTTTTTTATTTATTATTTATTTATTATTTATTATTTATTTATTATTTATTTTTTAGTTATTTTATTTTTTATTTTATATTTTTTATTTATTTATTATTTATTATTATTTTTATATTTTATTATTTATTATTTATTTATTTTTTATTTATTTATTATTTACATCTAAATCCTGATTCACTCCCTATGTAGCAGCTGCATATCCTGTACCATGAACATTTTTTAAGAACAGATTTAAATTATGATTCTGTTAAAGGAGAGCCATTCGCATGTGACAAAAAAAATGGAATGCCTTGCAAATAGTTGAAATTGCTGAATCAGCTCTATTGGGCAATGGGAATGTCCTAAGGCAGTGGTCATCAACATTGTCCTGCAGGGCCCACTAACAGGCCACGTTTGCAAGATAACTGAAATGATATCAGGTGATATCATTTGCTGCTCAGTGACTGCAGTATTTTAGACTGCATTTCCTCAAGGTAATACATAAAACCTGGCATGTTAGTGGGCCCTGCAGGACAAGGTTGGTGACCACTGTCCTAAGGCAATAGGACAATATAGGCAATAAATCATAACTGCCTATCCTTTCTTGCTAATCTAATTCTGCAAACACTTTTGTCCAGCAAGTTAACAACTTACCTCAACTAACCAGGCTGAACTGATTCCATAGCAGTAGCAAAATTACATGACATTTTGAATGCAATTTGTGACACAATAGCAGCATATAAACATTGCTTTTAAAATCCTTTTCAGGATGGTTGCTATGGAGGGTTGCTATCGACTGGTTGCTATGGACTGGATGCAATGGAGGGTTGCCAATGACTGGTTGCTATGGACTGGTTGCTATGGACTGGTTGCTATGGACTGGTTGCTATGGACTGTTGCAATGGAGTGTTGCTATGGACTGGTTGCTATGGATTGGTTGTTATGAACTGGTTGCTATGGACTGGTTGCTTTGGATGGTTGCTATGGACTGGTTGCTATGGACTGGTTGCTATGGACTGGTTGCTATGGAGGGTTGATATGGACTGGTTGCTATGGATGGTTGCTATGGACTGGTTGCCTTGGACGGTTGCTATGGACTGGTTGCTATGGACAGTTGCTATGGACTGGTTGCTATAGACTGGTTGCACTGCAGGGTTGCTAAGGACTGGTTGCTATGGACTGGTTGCTATGGACTGGATGCAATGAAGGGTTGCTATGGACTGGTTGCTATGGACGATTGCTATGTAGGGTTGCTATGGAGGGTTTCTATGGATGGTTGCTATGGACTGGTTGCTATGTATTGGTTGCTATGGACTGGTTGCTATGGAGGGTTGCTATGGACTGGTTGCTATGAACTGGTTGATATGGTTTGGTTGCTATGCACTGGTTGCTATGGACTGGTTGCTATGGACTGGTTGCTATGGAGGGTTGCTATGGACTGGTTGCTATGGATGGTTGCTATGGACTGGTTGCCTTGGACGGTTGCTATGGACAGTTGCTATGGACTGGTTGCTATAGACTGGTTGCACTGCAGGGTTGCTATGGACTGGTTCCTATGGACTGGATGCAATGAAGGGTTGCTATGGACGATTGCTATGTAGGATTGCTATGGAGGGTTTCTATGGATGGTTGCTATGGACTGGTTGCTATGTATTGGTTGCTATGGACTGGTTGCTATGGAGGGTTGCTATGGACTGGTTGCTATGAACTGGTTGATATGGTTTGGTTGCTATGGACTGGTTGCTTTGGATGGTTGCTATGCACTGGTTGCAATGGACTGGTTGCTTTGGATGGTTGCTATGGACTGGTTTGCTATGGAGGGTTGCTATGGAGGGTTGCTATGGACTGGGTGCAATGGACGGTTGATATGGACTGGTTGCTATGAACGGGTTGCTATGGAATTGTTGCTATGGACGGTTTCTATGGACGGGTTGCTATGGACTGGTTGCTATGGATGGTTGCAGTGGACGGGTTGCTATGGTCTGGTTGCTATGGACTGGTTGCTATGGAGGGTTGCTATGGACTGGTTGCTTTGGACGGTTGCTATGGACTAGTTGCTATGGATTGGTTGCTATGGACTGGTTGCTATGGAGGGTTGCTATGGACTGGTTGCTATGGACGGGTTGCTATGCACTAGTTGATATGGACTGGATGCTATGGACTGGTTGCTTTGGATGGTTGCTATGGACTGGTTGCTTTGGATGGTTGCTATGGACTGGTTGCTATGGACTGGTTGCTATGGGGGGTTGCTATGGACGGTTGCTATGGACTGGTTGCTATGGACTGTTTGCTATGGACTGGTTGCTATGGACATGTTGCTATGGACATGTTGCTATGGACTGGTTGCTATGGACTGGTTGCTATGGATGGTTGCAATGGACGGGTTGCTATGGACTGTTGCAATGAACTGGTTGCTATGGAGGGTTGCTATGGATGGTTGCAAAGGAGGGTTGCTATGGTCTGGTTGCTACGGACTGATTGCTATGGACTGGATGCAATGGAGGGTTGCTATGGACTTGTTGCTATGGACTGGTTGCTATGGATTGGTTGAGATGGACTGGTTGATATTGATGGTTGCAATGGACGGGTTGCTATTGATGGTTGCAATGGACGGGTTTCTATGCACTCGTTGATATAGACTGGTTGCTATGGACTGGTTGCTTTGGATGGTTGCTATGGACTGGTTGCTATGGACTGGTTGCTTTGGTTGGTTGCTATGGACTGATTGCTATGGAGGGTTGCTATGAACTGGTTGCTCTGGAGGGGTGATATGGACTAGTTGCTATGGATGGTTGCCATGGACTGGTTGCAATGGACTGGTTGCAATGGACTGGTTGCTATAGACGGTTGCTATGGACTGGTTCCTATGAACGGGTTGCTATGGACGGGTTGCTTTGGATGGTTTCTATGGACTGGTTGTTATGATCTGGTTGCTTAGATGGTTTCTATGGACTGGTTGCTATGGATGTTTGCTATGGACTGGTTGCTATGGATGTTTGCTATGGACTGGTTGCTATGGACTGTTGCAATGAACTGGTTGCGATGGACGGTTGCTATGGACTGGTTGCTATGAACGGGTTGCTATGGACTGATTGCTTTGGATGGTTTCTATGGATTTGTTGCTATGGGCGGGTTGCTATGGACGGGTTGCTGTGGACTGGTTGCTATGGATGGTTGCAATGGACAGGTTGCTATGGACTCGTTGCTATGGACTGGTTGCTATGGACTGGTTGCTATGGAGGGTTGCTATGGTCTGGTTGCTATGGACTGGTTGCTATGGACTGGATGCTTTGGATGGTTGCTATGGACTGGTTGCTATGGATGGTTGCAATGGAGGGTTGCTATGGTCTGGTTGCTATGGTCTGGTTGCTATGGACTGGTTGCTATGGACTGGATGCTTTGGATGGTTTCTATGGACGGGTTGCTATGGACTGGTTGCTATGGATGGTTGCAGTGGACGGGTTGCTATGGACTGGTTGCTATGGACTGGTTGCTATGGAGGGTTGCTATGGTCTGGTTGCTATGGACTGGTTGCTATGGACTGGTTGCTATGGACTGGTTGCTATGAACTGGTTGCTATGGATTGGTTGCTATGGACTGGTTTCTATGGACTGGTTGCTATGGACTGGTTGCTTTGGACTGGTTGCTATGGAGGGTTGCTATGGACTGGTTGCTATGGACGGGTTGCTATGCACTAGTTGATATGGACTGGATGCTATGGACTGGTTGCTTTGGATGGTTGCTATGGACTTGTTGCTTTGGATGGTTGCTATGGACTGGTTGCTATGGAGGGTTGCTATGGACGGGTTGCTATGGACGGGTTGCTATGGACGGGTTGCTATGGACTGGTTGCTATGGACTGATTGCTATGGAGGGTTGCTATGAACTGGTTGCTCTGGAGGGGTGATATGGACTGGTTGCTATGGACTGGTTGCTATGAACGGGTTGCTATGGACTGATTGCTTTGGATGGTTTCTATGGATTTGTTGCTATGGACGGGTTGCTATGGACTGGTTGCTATGGATGGTTGCAATGGACAGGTTGCTATGGACTCGTTGCTATGGACTGGTTGCTATGGATGGTTGCAATGGAGGGTTGCTATAGTCTGGTTGCTATGGACTGGTTGCTATGGACTGGATGCAATGGAGGGTTGCTATGGACTGGTTGCTTTGGACGGTTGCTATGGATTGGTTGCTATGGATTGGTTGCTATGGACTGGTTGATATGGACTGGTTACTATGGACTGGTTGCTTGGGATGGTTGCTATGGACTGGTTGCTATGGACTGGTTGCTATGAACGGTTGCTATGGACTTTTTGCTATGGACTGGTTGCTATGGAGGGTTGATCAGGACTGGTTGCTATGGAGGGTTGCTATGGACTGGTTGCTTTTGATGGTTGCTATGGACAGTTGCTATGGACTGGTTGCTATGGAATGGTTGCTATAGAGGGTTGCTATGGACTGGTTGCTATGGATGGTTGGTTGCTATGGAATGGTTGTTATGGTCTGGTTGCTTAGGTGGTTGCTATGGACTGGTTGCTATGGAGGGTTGCTATGGACTGGTTGCTATGGACGATTGCTATGGACTGGTTGCTATGGACGGTTGCTAAGGACTGGTTGCTATAGACTGTTTGCTATGGAGGGTTGCTATGGTCTGGTTGCTATGGACTGGTTGCTATGGACTGGATGCAATGGAGGGTTGCTATGGACTGGTTTCTATGGACGATTTATATGGAGGGTTGCTATGAACGGTTGCTATGGACTTTTTGCTATGGACTGGTTGCTATGGAGGGTTACTATGGACGGGTTGCTATGCACTGGTTGATATGGACTGGTTGCTATGGATTGGGTGATATGGACTGGTTGCTATAGACTGATTGCTTTGATTGCTTTGGATGGTTGATATGGACTGGTTGCTATGGATGGTTGCTATGGATGGTTGCTATGGATGGTTGCTATGGACTGGTTGCCTTGGACGGTTGCTATGGACTGGTTGCTATGGACTGGTTGCAATGCAGGGTTGCTAAGGACTGGTTGCTATGGACTGGTTCCTATGGACTGGATGCAATGAAGGGTTGCTATGGACTGGTTGCTATGGACTGGTTGCTATGTATTGCTATGGAGGGTTGCTATGGAGGGTTGCTATGGAGGGTTGCTATGGACTGGTTGCTATGGACTGGTTGCTATGGAGGGTTGCTATGGACTGGTTGCTATGGATGGTTGCAGTGGATGGGTTGCTATGGACTGGTTGCTATGGACTGGTTGCTATGGACTGATTGCTTTGGATGGTTTCTATGGATTTGTTGCTATGGGCGGGTTGCTATGGACGGGTTGCTGTGGACTGGTTGCTATGGATGGTTGCAATGGACAGGTTGCTATGGACTCGTTGCTATGGACTGGTTTCTAAGGACTGTTGCTATGGACTGGTTGCTATGGAGGGTTGCTATGGACTGGTTGCTATGGACTGGATGCTTTGGATGGTTTCTATGGACGGGTTGCTATGGACTGGTTGCTATGGATGGTTGCAATGGAGGGTTGCTATGGTCTGGTTGCTATGGTCTGGTTGCTATGGACTGGTTGCTATGGACGGGTTGCTATGGACTGGTTGCTATGGATGGTTGCTGTGGACTGGTTGCTATGGACTGGTTGCTATGGTCTGGTTGCTATGGACTGGTTGCTATGGACTGGTTGCTATGGACTGGTTGCTTTGGACGGTTGCTATGGACTGGTTGCTATGGATTGGTTGCTATGGACTGGTTTCTATGGAGGGTTGCTATGGACTGGTTGCTTTGGACGGTTGCTATGGACTAGTTGCTATGGATTGGTTGCTATGGACTGGTTGCTATGGAGGGTTGCTATGGACTGGTTGCTATGGACGGGTTGCTATGCACTAGTTGATATGGACTGGTTGCTATGGAGGGTTGCTATGGACTGGTTGCTATGGATTGGTTAATATGGACGGGTTGCTATGGACTGATGCTATGGACGGTTGCTATGGAGGGTTGCTATGGACTGGTTGCTATGGATTGTTGCTATGGATTGTTGCTATGGACTGGTTGCTATGGACGGTTGCTATGGACTGGTTGCTATGGACTGGTTGCTATGGAGGGTTGCTATGGACTGGTTGCTATGGACTGGTTGCTATGGACTGGTTGCTATGGACGGGTTGCTATGGACATGTTGCTATGGACTGGTTGCTATGGATGGTTGCAATGGACGGGTTGCTATGGACTGTTGCAATGAACTGGTTGCTATGGATGCTATGGACGGGTTGCTATGGATGGGTTGCTATGGACTGGTTGCTATGGATGGTTGCAAAGGAGGGTTGCTATGGTCTGGTTGCTATGGACTGATTGCTATGGACTGGATGCAATGGAGGGTTGCTATGGATTGGTTGAGATGGACTGGTTGCTATTGATGGTTGCAATGGACGGGTTGCTATGGACTGGTTGCTATGGACTGGTTGCTATGGTTGGTTGCTCTGGAGGGGTGATATGGACTGGTTGCTATGGAGGGTTGCTATGGACTGGTTGCAATGGACTGGTTGCTATGGACTGGTTGCTTTGGATGGTTTCTATGGACTGGTTGTTATGGTCTGGTTGCTATGGATGTTTGCTATGGACTGGTTGCTATGGATGTTTGCTATGGACTGGTTGCTATGGACTGTTGCAATGAACTGGTTGCAATGGACGGTTGCTATGGACTGGTTGCTATGAACGGGTTGCTATGGACTGATTGCTTTGGATGGTTTCTATGGATTTGTTGCTATGGGCGGGTTGCTATGGACGGGTTGCTATGGACGGGTTGCTATGGACTGGTTGCTATGGATGGTTGCTATAGTCTGGTTGCTATGGACTGGTTGCTATGGACTGGATGCTATGGACTGGATGCAATGGAGGGTTGCTATGGACTGGTTGCTTTGGACGGTTGCTATGGACTGGTTGCTATGGATTGGTTGCTATGGACTGGTTGATATGGACTGGTTACTATGGACTGGTTGCTTGGGATGGTTGCTATGGACTGGTTGCTATGAACGGTTGCTATGGACTTTTTGCTATGGACTGGTTGCTATGGAGGGTTGCTATGGACTGGTTGCTTTGGAGGGTTGATCAGGACTGGTTGCTATGGACAGTTGCTATGGACTGGTTGCTATGGAATGGTTGCTATAGAGGGTTGCTATGGACTGGTTGCTATGGATGGTTGGTTGCTATTGAATGGTTGTTATGGTCTGGTTGCTTAGATGGTTGCTATGGACTGGTTGCTATGGACTGGTTGCTATGGACTGTTTGCTATGGAGGGTTGCTATGGTCTGGTTGCTATGGACTGGATGGAATGGAGGGTTGCTATGGACTGGTTTCTATGGACGATTTATATGGAGGGTTGCTATGGACTTTTTGCTATGGACTGGTTGCTATGGAGGGTTACTATGGACGGGTTGCTATGCACTGGTTGATATGGACTGGTTGCTATGGATTGGGTGATATGGACTGGTTGCTATAGACTGATTGCTTTGATTGCTTTGGATGGTTGATATGGACTGGTTGCTATGGAGGGTTGCTATGGACTGGTTGCCTTGGACGGTTGCTATGGACTGGTTGCTATGGACGGTTGCTATGGACTGGTTGCTATGGACTGGTTGCTATGGACTGGTTGCAATGCAGGGTTGCTAAGGACTGGTTGCTATGGACTGGTTCCTATGGACTGGATGCAATGAAGGGTTGCTATGGACTGGTTGCTATGGACTGGTTGCTATGTATTGGTAAGGAGGGTTGCTATGGAGGGTTGCTATGGACTGGTTGCTATGTATTGGTTGCTATGGACTGGTTGCTATGGAGGGTTGCTATGGACTGGTTGCTATGGATGGTTGCAGTGGACGGGTTGCAGTGGACGGGTTGCTATGGACGGGTTGCTATGGACTGGTTGCTATGGACTGGTTGCTATGGACTGGTTGCTATGGACTGGTTGCTATGGACTGGTTGCTATGGACTGGTTGCTATGGACTGGTTGCTATGGACTGGTTGCTATGGACTGGTTGCTATGGACTAGTTGCTATGGAGGGTTGCTATTGACTGGTTGCTATGGACTGGTTGCTTTGGATGGTTGCTATGGACTGGTTGCTTTGGAAGGTTGCTATGGACTGGTTGCTATGGAGGCTTGCTATGGACTGATTAATATGGACTGGTTGCTATGGACGGGTTGCTATGGACGGTTGCTATAGACGGTTGCTATAGACGGTTGCTATGAACTGGTTGCTATGGACTGGTTGCTATGGACTGGTTGCTATGGACTGGTTGCTATGGAGGGTTGCTATGGACGGGTTGCAATGAACTGGTTGCTCTGGATGCTATGGACGGGTTGCTATGGACTGGTTGCTATGGAGGGTTGCTATGGATGGTTGCAAAGGAGGGTTGCTATGGTCTGGTTGCTATGGACTGGTTGCTATGGACTGGATGCAATGGAGGGTTGCTGTGGACTCGTTGTTATGGACTGGTTGCTTTGGATGGTTGCTATGGACTGGTTGCTATGGAGGGTTGCTATGAACTGGTTGCTCTGGAGGGGTGATATGGACTGGTTGCTATGGATGGTTGCTATGGAGGGTTGCTATGGACTGGTTGCAATGGACTGGTTGCTATAGACGGTTTCTATGGACTGGTTCCTATGAACGGGTTGCTATGGACGGGTTGCTATGGACTGGTTGCGTTGGATGGTTTCTAAGGACTGGTTGTTATGGTCTGGTTGCTTAGATGGTTGCTATGGACTGGTTGCTATGGATGTTTGCTATGGACTGTTTGCTATGGACTGTTGCAATGAACTGGTTGCAATGGACGGCTGCTATGGACTGGTTGCTATGAACGGGTTGCTATGGACTGATTCCTTTGGATGGTTTCTATGGATTTGTTGCTATGGACGGGTTGCTATGGACTGGTTGCTATGGATGGTTGCAATGGACAGGTTGCTATGGACTCGTTGCTATGGACTGGATGCTATGGAGGGTTGCTATGGACTGGTTCCTATGAACGGGTTGCTATGGAGGGTTGCTATGGACTGGTTGCTATGGACTGGTTGCTATGGACTGGTTGCTATGGAGGGTTGATATGGACTGGTTGCTATGGAGGGTTGCTTTGGACTGGTTGCTTTGGACTGGTTGCTTTGTATGGTTGCTATGGACAGTTGCTATGGACTGGTTGCTATGGAATGGTTGCTATGGATGGTTGGTTGATATGGACTGGTTGTTATGGTCTGGTTGCTTAGATGGTTGCTATGGATGGTTGCTATGGACTGGTTGCTATGGAGGGTTGCTTTGGTCTGGTTGCTATGGACTGTTTGCTATGGCCTGGTTGCTATGGAGGGTTGCTATGGACTGGTTGCTATGGATGATTGCTATGGACTGGTTGCTATGGAGGGTTGCTATGGACTGGTTGCTATGGAGGGTTGATATGGACTGGTTGCTATGGAGGGTTGTTATGGACTGGTTCCTATGAACGGGTTGCTATGGACGGGTTGCTATGGACTGGTTGCGTTGGATGGTTTCTATGGACTGGTTGTTACGGTCTGGTTGCTTAGATGGTTGCTATGGACTGGTTGCTATGGATGTTTGCTATGGACTGTTTGCTATGGACTGTTGCAATGAACTGGTTGCAATGGACGGCTGCTATGGACTGGTTGCTATGAACGGGTTGCTATGGACTGATTCCTTTGGATGGTTTCTATGGATTTGTTGCTATGGACGGGTTGCTATGGACTGGTTGCTATGGATGGTTGCAATGGACAGGTTGCTATGGACTGTTGCTATGGACTGGTTGCTATGGAGGCTTGCTATGGACTGGTTGCTATGGATGGTTGCAATGGAGGGTTGCTATGGTGTGGTTGCTATGGACTGGTTGCTTTGGACGGTTGCTATGGATTGGTTGCTATGGACTGGTTGCTATGGACTGGTTGCTTTGGATGGTTAAATAGAAAAAACAGTGCAGCGCTATTAAGTGTTAGAGTACTTAAATGAAATTAAGTAAAAACAATGTGAACAAAAACTCTTTAGTAAAAAAGAAGTCCAGAAAAATAAATAGGTGATAAGGAAAGCAACAAAGTCCATATGAAAACCCCAAAAAAGTTGTCTTAATCCGGTGTGATTTCATCTATAAAGCATTCCTTAATTAACAAGATGTGATGAGATCTTGATTGCTGTGAAATAGTGTTCACCCATGCAACTCGTGAAGATAAGATTAACCGCTTACCAGAGATAAAGACTGTTTTCCACCAGTCTTATAGAGCCTATGGGAAGTCAGGTCTCCCAATACCTTTTCAGCAATAGTAAACCTCAGCTTTCAATCCGGGTGTCTTTAAACTTTGTAGAGGGTTCTTTACTGTAAGAACAGAAGCATGTGTAATTCCCTTCCACAGGCAGTGGTCTCAGCGGGGAGCATCGATAGTTTCAAAAAACTATTAGATAAGCACCTTTTTTCATAACTGATATACAGCTGTCATGTGACTCAGCTCTTTCACAGTTTATCAGCTTGGAAATACCAGCAGGAGGAGCTTCAAATTCTCTGCTGCTGGTCACGACCAATCAGCAACCAACCAAATTCACCTGTCTAACTGTGTGCGTTAAAAACAGAGGTTTAGTTGCACCCATTCCAGCGCTCCTTATTGTATAGACCAGTCATAGGTAGGGGCAGTGACTTTTGTTTGTTGTATTTATGTCATTATGGTCAGGCAGCACACTGGCATCTTTGCTTCCATGTGTAGCAAAGATGCCAGTGTGCTGCCTGACCATAATGACATAAATACAACAAACAAAAGTCACTGCCCCTGACTGGTCTATACAATAAGGAGCGCTGGAATGGGTGCAACTAAACCTCTGTTTTTAACGCACACAGTTAGACAGGTGAATTTGGTTGGTTGCTGATTGGTCGTGACCAGCAGCAGAGAATTTGAAGCTCCTCCTGCTGGTATTTCCAAGCTGATAAACTGTGAAAGAGCTGAGTCACATGACAGCTGTATATCAGTTATGAAAAAAGGTGCTTATCTAATAGTTTTTTGAAACTATCGATGCTCCCCGCTGAGACCACTGCCTGTGGAAGGGAATTACACATGCTTCTGTTCTTACAGTAAAGAACCCTCTACAAAGTTTAAAGACACCCGGATTGAAAGCTGAGGTTTACTATTGCTGAAAAGGTATTGGGAGACCTGACTTCCCATAGGCTCTATAAGACTGGTGGAAAACAGTCTTTATCTCTGGTAAGCGGTTAATCTTATCTTCACGAGTTGCATGGGTGAACACTATTTCACAGCAATCAAGATCTCATCACATCTTGTTAATTAAGGAATGCTTTATAGATGAAATCACACCGGATTGAGACAACTTTTTTGGGGTTTTCATATGGACTTTGTTGCTTTCCTTATCACCTATTTATTTTTCTGGACTTCTTTTTTACTAAAGAGTTTTTGTTCACATTGTTTTTACTTAATTTCATTTAAGTACTCTAACACTTAATAGCGCTGCACTGTTTTTTCTATTTATGCTTTTTAATTTGTTGTACACATTTTAGTGCTAGCGGCTACTTTTCCTCTTTGTTGTTTCATAACACTATTTATCAATTTTTCATCACTAATTTATTTAGCGCAGCGCCAACCTTAAGGTTTTTTTAATTTGCTTTGGATGGTTGCTATGGACTGGTTGCTATGGACTGGTTGCTATGGAGGGGTGATTTGGACTGGTTGCAACCAGTCCATAGCAACCATCCATAGCAACCAGTCCAAATCACCCCTCCATAGCAACCAGAACATAGCAAACAGTCCATAGCAACCATCCATAGCAATGGACTGGATGCTATGGACGGTTTCTATGGACTGGTTCCTATGAACGGGTTGCTATGGAGGGTTGCTATGGACTGGTTGCTATGGACTGGCTGCTTTGGATGGTTGCTATGGACTGGTTGCTATGAAATGGTTGCTATAGAGGGTTGCTATGGACTGGTTGCTATGGATGGTTGGTTGCTATGGACTGGTTGTTATGGTCTGGTTGCTTAGATGGTTGCTATGGACTGGTTGCTATGGAGGGTTGCTTTGGTCTGGTTGCTATGGACTGGTTGCTATGGACTGGTTGCTATGGAGGGTTGCTATGGACTGGTTGCCATGAAGGGTTGCTATGGACTGGTTGCTATGGAGGGTTGATATGGACTGGTTGCTATGGAGGGTTGCTATGGACTGTTTGCTATGGAATGGTTGCTATGGACTGGTTCTATGGAGGGTTACTATGGACAGATTGCTATGCACTGGTTGATATGGATTGGTTGATATGGACTGGTTGCTATAGACTGATTGCTTTGATTGCTTTGGATGGTTGATATGGACTGGTTGCTATGGACTGGTTGCTTTGGATGGTTGCTATGGACTGGTTGCTATGGACGGTTGCTATGGACTAGTTGCTATGGACGGTTGCTATGGACTGGTTGCCATGAAGGGTTGCTATGGACTGGTTGCTATGGAGGGTTGATATGGACTGGTTGCTATGGATGGTTGCTATGGACTGGTTGCTATGGACTGGTTGCTATGGATTGGTTGCTATGGACGGTTTCTATGGATGGTTGCTGACAGAGTATGCCAGCATGCAGAAGTAACTTTACGAGGGACATAACACTTTCCAGTGATGCATTCTTCATTGAGTCAAGGGTCAATGAATCAAAGTCGGTCATGTGCAGTCCTTACAGTGTAGTCGTTCTTCTCAGAGAAACATAGGCCATTCCCAGGTTGGAAGACCCGTTTCAATGAGACCACTGCCGACTGTATCGACATCCCCTGCGAACAACTCCTTTCTGTCTTAGGTTTTCCTCTACCCTTTCTATGTACACCAAGTTGTCAGCATCACAAGACGACAAGTTACGTTACGGTATCTCTGTCCTGCATTTGGATTGTCAAGCACAAGCCCAATCTTGTATACCATAGTAGCAGCCATTCTCAGTCTGAAGAATTATTCTTGCAATCTTGCCAAATGTCCCGTAACAAGCCCGTCATCCAACATCAATGTTTCTTCTGATCATGATACGTGCACCTTCAGCTGCTTGCAGTGTGTCAATCAGATTGTCTTTGTGTCCTTTGAAAGGTTGTTGTTGCCTCAGCATCACTCCTGTTTTAGGGTCTTTTCTGTAAACGTCTGCATCTATGTTGGTGACGTTTGAATGGAGAACAGACACAGTTGCGGCATTATGTTTGTGAACCTTTTTTTTGGAGGTAAAGATGTGCAGCACATCATCAGGGCAGTGGGTGGGACCTGTCAAAGCCTGAGCAAGCAGAGCTTTGCCATCATTGCTTAAGGTGTCAGTCTTCTGCTAGACTCTGATTCTATTCAAAAGCTCAACAAATAAAATCCTGTCGCATGATCTCTGTCAGCGTGATCATCTAAAAGTAGTGTTTCTAGACGTCATTGGTATTTTCCTCAAACACGCAGAGTGGCTTACTTTTCCCAGCGGGGGGACCTGGTAAAAGTCTCCTACTGCTAGTACTGACATACCACCAAAAGTTTTCTTACTGCCTTTGATTTGCTGTAATCTCCAGTTGATGAAGGCAAACAGGGGCTTTGAAATCATTGACACCTCGTCAATTACAATGATATCCGCATTTGACAGCTGTGCCCTTACTTCATCTATGAGATTTCCGAGTCCTTGGTGGGTGGCTTCAAGCTACTTGGCAACTTCAGCAGAGAATGCAAAGTCTTGCCTGAAAGGTTTAAAGCTGCTGTTCCTGTAAATGCAGTTAATAAAACACTTGGCATGGTGCCAAGTCTGCTTCCTCACGTAGTCTGCTTCCTCACGTAGTCTGGTAAGTTTAGAGAATATCTTTGTTGCTTTGTGATTTGCCTGTCTCCGCGCCACCAGGATTAAGGTCACGCACGCGTTTAGTGCACCAGTCACAAACTAAGTAGAATGTCTGAGCTTGTGTCCGCTTAAGGTTTCTGTACATTTTCCGTAGGAAATCAGGACACATTTGTGGGGCCTTCACAGTAAGCGAAATGTTTGTGACGTGTATACTCCGTTAGCAAATGTGGATTGTAGTTGTTCAACCCAGCAGTCCTTGACATCACGCTTCATTAGAATCACGCTTGAGGAGGTCAATGCCTCACTGTACGAGTTGTACTGATTCAAAGTCATATCACACTGTGCAAGTAGCTGTGACATGTCTTCAAGCTGCACTTTTGGCCATCTGAATTCTGCCGCAGGAAAGAAAAAATGTCAGCTTACCCAATTGTCTGACCATGGCTAGTAAATTCTTCCGATTTTTATCCCAGTAAGCTGGAGTCCCCTCTCAGTGGTTGCATGAACATTGTGGCATTTCGGTTTCGCACCAACCTCTTAAACTTGTTGGATTTTTTCGGCCCACCCCTGGTATTGGGTGTTCCTTTCCTTAACTGGATGGACATGCTGCTTTTGGCCATATGTGTTTCTGTGAAAGACTGCGCAAAGAAGAGGTAGCTTGTGTCTCTTGCAAAACGAGTATCAACACAAAAAAGCCCTGCATTGAAATACCTGCTCGGGGACAGTTTGACTTGTCTTGCCTGGTCCAATGTATTCTGTCCAGTAGGGAACTGAACAGGGAAAGTCATTGCCTCAAGCCTAGGAACTTTAAAGAAGCTGACAGGTGTGTTAACTTGTGCAGGTGCAATGCTGAATATTCCATCACCGTGCTTCCTTGGTAAGATGGCTGCAAACAGCTGTCTCGGCCAATTCCAGGTCTTAGTGCATCCTTCTCATCCTCTGCATTGGGAGGTTGTGTTGGTCATGGCCTTTCTGTTGCTCAAAAGCAGCCGGTAAACATGCAAACTGTACCTCTGATGGATCACAATTTTCGATGCGTTCAAGTATCTCCATCATTTGAGTTTCATCACAACTGTCGAGTTTCAACCCATCATTATTAGTATCATCATCATCATCATCATCATCATCATTATTATCATCAGCGATTGTCTCATCCACTCTGATTGAAATGTCACTGTAGTCGGGGTGTGTGTCAATGAGTTTTGAAAGACCTGCTACTACATTTCTCATGTTGACATTGTGGCACAGCTGGTGGCCTTTGTAAGTCAGACGTCTTTCCAGCTTCACTCTGTGTAACTGGGATGTGCTGTGCGATCTTGGTAGACCGTGGTTTCCACCTCGGATGGCACACACACTACAGCGCCGTGTTTAGCTGCCTGTCGACCTTTGGGAAGTGTGATGATCTTGGAAAATGGCAGTATTTTGGCCAAAAGTTGTTTTTCCAGCACATTCAAATCGCAGAGCTCTGAAGGAATGGGCGCCAGCTCCCATGTTGTTAGTCACAGCGATGGATGATTTGTGTCCAGCTTTTAAATGTGAATCACAGTTGTGACAAATCCATTCTTTGGTCCTTTCATCTGGTACAGTGCATTGTTCAGGGCCTTGACAGTGATTGTTGCATACATGGACATAGTTCCCTGTCAAACAGGAAGCAACAGTGTGTAGATTCTTCTTGTAATTGCTGTGAATGCAATGTTTCACTTGGTTAGGGAAAAGGGTGCGATGAAAAATTTGCCAAGCTTTAATGAATTCATGGCAAGTGCATGTAGCTGTTGTCCACTGGTTGACTGCATTCCCGCATGACACAAGTCTGTATTTCATTCTTATTTTGAAGGCACATTGCATCTCATGGGTTATGAGTTAATCTGCTGCTTCATTTTCATGTAACTCATTTAATGTTGCAAGTGACGTTTTCTGAAAGCAGGATCAATTATGGTATTTCCTGGTGATGTATTGCTTCTGCTTCAAGTTGAAATCGGCATTTGTCGCATATTTTTTGGTGATGTATTGCTTCTTCAAGTTAAAATTGGCATTTGTTGCCAATTGGCAATTGGCATTTGTTGCATATTTTCTGGTTGTGTATTGCTATGGAGGGTTGCTATGGACTGGTTGCTATAGACTGGTTGCTTTGGATGGTTTCTATGGACTGGTTGCTATGGAGGGTTTGTATGGACTGGTTGCTATGGACTGGTTGCTTTGGACTGGTTGCTTTGGATGGTTTCTATGGACTGGTTGCTATTGACTTGGTTGCTATGGAGGGTTGCTATGGACTGGTTGCTATGGACTGGTTGCTATGGACGGTTGCTATGGACGGTTGCTATAGTCTGGATTGCTATGGACTGGTTGCTATGGATGGGTTGCTATGGACTGGTTGCTATGGACTGGTTGCTATGGACTGGTTGCTATAGAGGGTTCCTATTGACTGGTTGCTATGGAGGGTTGCTATGGACTGGTTGCTATGGACTGGTTGCTTTGGATGGTTGCTATGGGCTGGTTGCTATGGACTGGTTGCTATGGACTGGTTGCTATGGACTGGTTGCTATGGACTGGTTGCTATGGACTGGTTGCTATGGAGAGTTGCTATGGACTGGTTGCTATGGACTGCTATGGACAGGTTGCTATGGACTGGTTGCTATGGAGGATTGCTATGGACTGGTTGCTATGGACTGGTTGCTATGAATGGGTTGCTATGGACTAGTTGCTATGGATTGTTGCTATGGACTGGTTGCTATGGACTGGTTGCTATAAACTGTTGCGATGGACTGGTTGCTATGAATGGTTGCTATGAAATGTTTGCTATGGACTGTTTGCTATGGACGGATTGCTATGAACGGGTTGCTATGGACTGGTTGCTATGGACGGGTTGCTATGGACGGGTTGCTATGGACGGGTTGCTATGGACGGGTTGCTATGGACGGGTTGCTATGGACTGGTTAAAATGGACTGGTTGCTATGAACGGGTTGCTAACTACTGGTTGCTATGGACTGGTTGCTTTGGATGATTTCTATGGATTTGTTGCAATGGACGGGTTGCTATGGACGGGTTGCTATGGACTGGTTGCCATAGAGGGTTGCTATGGACTGGTTACTATGGACTGGTTGCTATGGACTGGTTGCTTTGGATGGTTTCTATGGATTTGTTGCTATGGACGGGTTGCTATGGACTGGTTGCTATGGAGGGTTGCTATGGTCTGGATTGCTATTGACTGGTTGATATGGACGGGTTGCTTTGGACTGGTTGCTATGAACGGGTTGCTATGGACGGGTTGCTATGGACTGGTTGCTATGGACGGGTTGCTATGGACTGGTTGCTATGGACTGGTTGCTATGGACGGGTTGCTATGGAGGGTTGCTATGGACGGGTTGCAATGGACGGGTTGCTATGGACTGGTTGCTATGGACTGGTTGCTATGGACAGTTGCAATGGATGGTTGCTATGGACAGGTTGCAATGCACTGGTTGCTATGGACTGGTTGCTATGGATGGTTGCTATGGACGGGTTGCTATAGAGGGTTGCTATGGACTGGTTGCTATGGATGGTTGCAATGGAGGGTTGCTATGATTTATTATTTATTTATTATTTATTTTATTATTTTTTATTATATATTATTTATTATTTGTTTATTATTGATTATTTATTTATTATTTAATATTTATTTATTATTTATTTATCATATATTTTTTATTTATTTAATATTTATTTATTTACTATTTTTTTTATTATGTATTTTTTATTTATTTTATTATTTTATTATTTTATATATTATTTATTTATTATTTATTATTTAATATTTTTTTTATTTATGTATTTATTTATTATTATTTATTTATTTATTATTTATTTTATTATTTTTTATTTATTTTTTATTATTTATTATTCATTTATTTATTATTGATTATTTATTTTTTATTTAATATTTATTTATTATTATTTATTTATTATTTATTTTTTATTTATTTATTATTTATTTGCAGCTACAGGCATCATTCAGATATCGTCTTTTAGAGCCGGCGATTCTGTGCACCGTAAGAAAGATCATAGCGGCTGTTCCGCTGCTTGATCATTCTTACAGGTGGCAAAAGGGGACGTTCCCCCCTCCCGCCACCCTCCGGTGATCGGTGAGTCGGGGAACACATCTGCCAGACCCGGATGCCTACCATAGAGATTTCTGGCGAACCAGATGGTCGCCGGAGTCTCTATGATCATTCAGAGGCCGGGCACGATATTATGACTTCACGCCTGGCCCTTGCATTAAAAAAAACTACGCCACCTTCACTGGAAAGCCATATCTGACTGTAAAGAGGACCTGCCATACATATTCCTAAAACAAGTAACCAGTAAAAAAATAAAAATAAAGCGTCGCCCATGAGGATTATTGAGTACTGAAGTTTGGCGCCATTCCACGAGCGTGTGTAATTTTGAAGGGTGACATGTTGGGTATCTATTTACTTGGCGTAACATCTTTCACATTATGCAATAAAATTGGGCTAACTTTAATGTTGTGTTATTTTTTAATTCATGAAACAGTTTTTTTTCAAAAGGCGTTTGAAAAAATATTGCGCAAATACTGTGCGAGATAAAAAGTTGCAATGACTGCCATTTTATTCTAGGGTGTCTGCTAAAAAAACATATATATAGTGTTTGGGGGCTCTGACTAATTTTCTAGCAAAAAAATTATGATTTTTGCATGTAGAAGAGGAGTGCCAGAATAGGCCCGGTAAGGAAGTGATTAAATGACAATGTACAACAGCATTATTACAAAGCGAAGACAGGAATAAACACACAATTAAAGCAATAAAGAAAGCACATATGAAATTAGAATCATTACCTTCTGTTGTGAAGACTCTTCAGCGCTGTCAGGTGGAAAGCAGGCAGTGTGGTCCATTTTTTCAGTTTTAGAGCCAGAGAGAAGGTGAGGCAGGCAGGCAGGTGTTATCTCATCCTCTGCTTGGAAGAATGACTGGGATTAGCATGAAGCAAAAGGTGTCCCTGTGAGGTCCAATAGTGATTGTCTGTCCATTGTTGATGGAGAGAGCTCTTCCTACTAAGGGCAAAGCGGTGGTGTCCTCACAGAGGACACAGGAGAACTGTGTCTCTCTCATCCAGGGGAAAGTAAAGCTACATGAGTTATAGTCTATAACAGCCACCCACCCTGAAACTGGGTGGCATATAAATGTGGGGTTTGAGCTGGTAGGTACCAATATACCAGAAAGTTTATTAAATGTATTATTTATTTATTTATTTATTATTTATTTTATATTTTATTTATTTATTATTTATTTATTTATGTATTTATTTTATATTTTATATTTTATTATTTATTATTTATTTTATTTATTATTTATTTTTTATTTATTATTTATTCATTTTATTATTATTTTTTATTAATTATTTTATATATTTATTTATTATTTATTTACTATTTATTTATTTATTTATTTATTATTTATTTTTTATTTATTTTATTACTTATTTTTATTTATTTATTATTTATTATTATTTATTATTATTTATTTATGTATTTTATATTTTATTATTTATTTTTTATTTTTTTATTATTTATCTTTTATTTATTTTTTATTTATTATTTATTATTTATTATTTATTTATTATTTTTATATTTTATTATTTATTATTTATTTATTATTTATTTATAATTAAATATTTTATTTATTTATTTTTTATTTATTATTTATTTATTTTTTATTTATTTATTATTTATTTATTATTTACATCTACATCCTGATTCACTCCCTATGTAGCAGCTGCATATCCTGTACCATGAACATTTTTTAAGAACATTTTTTAAGAACAGATTTAAATTATGATTCTGTTAAAGGAGAGCCATTCGCATGTGACAAAAAAAATGGAATGCCTTGCAAATAGTTGAAATTGCTGAATCAGCTCTATTGGGCAATGGGAATGTCCTAAGGCAGTGGTCATCAACATTGTCCTGCAGGGCCCACTAACAGGCCACGTTTGCAAGATAACTGAAATACATCACAGGTGATATAATTTGCTGCTCAGTGACTGCAGTATTCTAGACTGCATTTCCCCAAGGTAATATATAAAACCTGGCATGTTAGTGGGCCCTGCAGGATAAGGTTGATGACCACTGTCCTAAGGCAATAGGACAATATAGGCAATAAATCATAACTGCCTATCCTTTCTTGCTAATCTAATTCTGCAAACACTTTTGTCCAGCAAGTTAACAACTTACCTCAACTAACCAGGCTGAACTGATTCCATAGCAGTAGCAAAATTACATGACATTTTGAATGCAATTTGTGACACAATATAGCAGCATATAAACATTGCTTTTAAAATCCTTTTCAGGATGGTTGCTATGGACTGGTTGCTATGGACTGGTTGCTATGGACTGTTGCAATGGAGTGTTGCTATGGACTGGTTGCTATGGATTGGTTGTTATGAACTGGTTGCTATGGAGGGTTGCTATGGACTGGTTGCTATGGATTGGTTGTTATGAACTGGTTGCTATGGAGGGTTGCTATGGATGGTTGCTATGGAGGGTTGCTATGGACTGGTTGCAATGGACTGGTTGCTATAGACGGTTGCTATGGACTGGTTCCTATGAACGGGTTGCTATGGACATGTTGCTATGGACTGGTTGCTTTGGATGGTTTCTATGGACTGGTTGTTATGGTCTGGTTGCTTAGATGGTTTCTATGGACTGGTTGCTATGGGTGTTTGCTATGGA
The DNA here is from genome assembly GCF_905171775.1 of Rana temporaria. Classification (NCBI taxonomy): domain Eukaryota; kingdom Metazoa; phylum Chordata; class Amphibia; order Anura; family Ranidae; genus Rana; species Rana temporaria. The sequence continues at coordinate 378,276,372 of NC_053489.1, forward strand.
CTGGTTGCTATGGATGTTTGCTATGGACTGGTTGCTATGGACTGTTGCAATGAACTGGTTGCAATGGACGGTTGCTATGGACTGGTTGCTATGAACGGGTTGCTATGGACTGATTGCTTTGGATGGTTTCTATGGATTTGTTGCTATGGACGGGTTGCTATGGACGGGTTGCTATGGACGGGTTGCTATGGACTGGTTGCTGTGGATGGTTGCAATGGACAGGTTGCTATGGACTGGTTGCTATGGACTGGTTGCTATGGACGGGTTGCTATGGATGGTTGCAATGGAGGGTTGCTATGATCTGGTTGCTATGGACTGGATGCAATGGAGGGTTGCTATGGACTGGTTGCTTTGGACGGTTGCTATGGACTGGTTGCTATGGATTGGTTGCTATGGACTGGTTGCTATGGACTGGTTACTATGGACTGGTTGCTTTGGATGGTTGCTATGGACTGGTTGCTATGGACTGGTTGCTTTGGATGGTTGCTATGGACTGGTTGCTATGGACTGGTTGCTATGGACTGGTTGCTATGGAGGGTTGCTATGGACTGGTTGCTATGGACTGGTTGCTATGGACGATTGCTATGGACTGGTTGCTATGGACGGTTGCTAAGGACTGGTTGCTATGGTCTGGTTGCTATGGACTGGTTGCTATGGACTGGTTTCTATGGACGATTTATATGGAGGGTTGCTATGAACGGTTGCTATGGACTTTTTGCTATGGACTGGTTGCTATGGAGGGTTACTATGGACGGGTTGCTATGCACTGGTTGATATGGACTGGTTGCTATGGATTGGGTGATATGGACTGGTTGCTATAGACTGATTGCTTTGATTGCTTTGGATGGTTGATATGGACTGGTTGCTATGGACTGGTAGCTTTGGATGGTTGCTATGGACTAGTTGCTATGGACTGGTTGCTATGGAGGGTTGATATGGACTGGTTGCTATGGATGGTTGCTATTGAGGGTTTCTTTGGACTGGTTGCTATGGATTGGTTGCTATGGACGGTTTCTATGGATGGTTGCTGAGTATGCCAGTATGCAGAAGTAACTTTAGGAGGGACATAACACTTTCCAGTGATGCATTCTTCATTGAGTCAAGGGAGGCTGTGATTTCGGGATCAGCAAAGAAATTCTTCTAATCAAAGTCGGTCATGTGCAGTCCTTACAGTGTAGTCGTTCTTCTCAGAGAAACATAGGCCATTCCCAGGTTGGAAGATCCGTTTCAATGAGACCACTGCCGACTGTATCGACATCCCCTGCGAACAACTCCTTTCTGTCTTAGGTTTTCCTCTACCCTTTCTATGTACACCAAGTTGTCCGCATCACAAGACGACAAGTTACGTTACGGTATCTCTGTCCTGCATTTGGATTGTCAAGCACAAGCCCAATCTTGTTTACCGTAGTAGCAGCCATTCTCAGTCTGGAGAATTATTCTTGCAATCTTGCCAAATGTCCCGTAACAAGCCTGTCATCCAACATCAATGTTTCTTGTGATCATGATACGTGCACCTTCAGCTGCTTGCAGTGTGTCAATCAGATTGTCTTTGTGTCCTTTGAAAGGTTGGTGTTGCCTCAGCATCACTCCTGTTTTAGGGTCTTTTCTGTAAACGTCTGCATCTATGTTGGTGACGTTTGAATGGAGAACAGACACAGTTGCGGCATTATGTTTGTGAACCTCTTTGTTGGTGGCAAAGATGTGCAAGCACATCATTAGGGCAGTGGGTGGGACCTGTCAAAGCCTGAGCAAGCAGAGCTTTGTCATCATTGCTTAAGGTGTCAGTCTTCTGCTAGACTCTGATTCTATTCAAAAGCTCCACAAATGAAATCCTGTCGCATGATCTCTGTCAGCGTGATCATCTAAAAGTAGTGTTTCTAGACGTCATTGGTATTTTCCTCAAACACGCAGAGTGGCTTACTTTTCCCAGCGGGGGGACCTGGTAAAAGTCTCCTACTGCTAGTACTGACATACCACCAAAAGTTTTCTTACTGCCTTTGATTTGCTGTAATCTCCAGTTGATGAAGGCAAACAGGGGCTTTGAAATCATTGACACCTCGTCAAAAACAATGATCTCCGCATTTGACAGCTGTGCCCTTACTTCATCTATGATATTTCCGAGTCCTTGGTGGGTGGCTTCAAGCTACTTGGCAACTTCAGCAGAGAATGCAAAGTCTTGCCTGAAAGGTTTAAAGCTGCTGTTCCTGTAAATGCAGTTAATAAAACACTTGGCATGGATATGTCTGCTTCCTCACGTAGTCTGGTAAGTTTAGAGAATATCTTTGTTGCTTCAGCGCCACCAGGATTTAGGCCACACACACGTTTAGTGCACCAGTCACAAACTAAGTAGAATGTCTGAGCTTGTGTCCGCTTAAGGTTTCTGTACATTTTCCGTAGGAAATCAGGACACATTTGTGGGGCCTTCACAGTAAGCGCAATGTTTGTGACGTGTATACTCCGTTAGCAAATGTGGATTGTAGTTGTCAACCCAGCAGATCCTCTGATGGATCACAATTTTCGATGCGTTCAAGTATCTCCATCATTTCAGTTTCATCACAACTATCGAGTTTCAACCCATCATTATCATCATCATCATCATCATCATCTCATCATCATCATTATTATCATCAGCGATTGTCTCATCCACTCTGATTGAAATGTCATATGTAGTCGGGATGTGTGTCAATGAGTTTTGAAAGACGCAGGTGAAATGTACATGAGAAGCAGTAGCAGTAGCAGTACTACATTTCTCATGTTGACATTGTGGCACAGCTGGTGGCATTTGTAAGTCAGACGTCTTTCCAGCTGCACTCTGTGTAACTGGGATGTGCTGTGCGATCTTGGTAGAGTATTGACCGTGGTTTCCACCTCGGATGGCGCACACACTACAGCGCCGTGTTTAGCTGCCTGTTGACCTTTGGGAAGTGTGATGATCTTGGAAAATGGCAGTATTTTGGCCAAAAGTTGTTTTTCTATCACATTCAAATCGCAGAGCTCTGAAGGATTGGGCACAGGCTTCATGTTAGTCACAGCGATGGATGATTTGTGTCCTGCTTTTAAATGTGAATCACAGTTGTGACAAATCCATTCGTTGGTCCTTTCATCTGGTACAGTGCATTGTTCAGGGCCTTGACAGTGATTGTTGCACACATGGACATATTTCCCTGTCAAACAGGAAGCAACAATGTGTAGATTCTTCTTGTAATTGCTGTGAATGCAATGTTTCACTTGGTTAGGGAAAAGGGTACTATGACAAATCGCGCACACAAAAATTGGCCAAGCTTTAATGCATTCATGGCAAGTGGATGTAGCTGTTGTTCACTCCCGCATGACACAAGTCCATCGTCTGTATTTCATTCTTATTTTGAAGGCACATTGCATCTCATGGGTTATGAGTTAATCTGCTGCTTCATTTTCATGTAACTCGTGTAATGTTGCAAGTGACGTTTTCTGAAAGCAGGATCAACTATGGTATTTCCTGGTGATGTATTGCTTCTTCTTCAAGTTGAAATCGGCATTTGTCGCATATCTTCTGGTGATGTATTGCTTCTTCAAGTTAAAATTGGCATTTGTTGCATATTTTCTGGTTGTGTGTTGCTATGGACTGGTTGCTATGGAGGGTTGCTATGGACTGGTTGCTATAGACTGGTTGCTTTGGATGGTTTCTATGGACTGGTTGCTATGGAGGGTTGGTATGGACTGGTTGCTATGGACTGGTTGCTTTGGATGGTTTCTATGGACTGGTTGCTATTGACTGGTTGCTATAGAGGGTTGCTATTGGAGGGTTGCTATGGACTGGTTGCTATGGACTGGTTGCTTTGGACTTGTTGCTACGGAGGGTTGCTATGGACATTTGTTATGGACTGGTTGCTATGGACTGGTTGCTATGGACTGGTTGCTATGGACTGGTTGCTATGGATGGGTTGCTATGGACGGGTTGCTATGGATTGGTTGCTATGGACTGGTTGCTATGGACTGGTTGCTATTGTCTGGTTAATATGGACTGGTTGCTATGGACGGGTTGCTATGGACTGGGTGCTATGGACTGGTTGCTATGGACTGGTTGCTATAGAGGGTTGCTATGGACTGGTTGCTATGGACGGTTGCTATGAACGGGTTGCTATGGACTGGATGCTATGGACTGGTTGCTATGGACTGGTTGCTTTGGATGGTTTCTATGGATTTGTTGCTATGGACCGGTTGCTATGGACCGGTTGCTATGGACTTGATGCTATGGACAGGTTGCTATGGACGGGTTGCTATGGACGGGTTGCCATGGACTGGTTGCTATGGACTGGTTGCTATGGAGGGTTGCTATGGACTGGTTGCTGAGGAGGGTTGCTATGGTCTGAATTGCTATGGACTGGTTAATATGGACTGATTGCTATGGAATGGTTGCTAAGGAGGGTTTCTAAGGAGGGTTGCTATGGACTGGTTGCTCTGGACTGGTTGCTATGGACTGGTTGCTATGGACTAGTTGCTATGGATAGTTGCTATGGAGGGTTGCTATGGACTGGTTGCTAAGGAGTGTTGCTATGGACTGGTTGCTATGGACTGGTTGCTATGGACGGTTTCTATGAACTGGTTGCTATGGATGGTTGCTATATGCAGAGTATGCTAGTACTGTATGCATAAGTAACTTTAAGAGGGGCATAACACTTTCCAGTGATGCATTCTTCATTGAGTCAAGGGAGATTTCAGGATCAGCAAAGATCTTCTCATCAAAGTCGGTCATGTGCAGTCCTTGCAGTGTAGTCGTTCTACTCAGAGCAACATAGGCCATTCCCGGTTTGAAGACCCGTTTCAATGAGACCACTGTCGACTGTATCGACATCCCCTGACACTTATGCACATGCAAAAGCCAACTTAAGGGGAAACTGCCCGCGAACAACTCTTTTCTGTCTTATGTCTCTACCCTCTACTCCGTACACCAAGTTGTCAGCATCACAAGACTAGTTACGGTATCTCTTTACTGTAGTTACGGTAAGCCCAAGCTTGTTTACTGTAGCAGCAGCATTCTCAGTCTGGATGATTATTCTTGCAATCATGCCAAACGTCCCGTTTACAAGCCCGTCTTCAACATCAATGTTTCTTGTGATCATGATACGGGCACCTTCAGCTGCTTGCAGTGGTGTTGCCGCAGCATCATTCCTGTTTTATTTTTTTTCTGCAATCGTCTGGCATCTATGTTGGTGACATTTAAATGGAGAACAGACACAGTTGCGTCATTATGTTTGATAGGGCATTGGGTGGGATCTATCAAAGCCGCAGCAAGCAGAGAGGCTTTGTCATCATTGCCTAAGGAGTCAGTCTTCTGCTTGACTCTGATTCTATTCAAAAGCTCAGCAAATGAAATGTCTCTGTCAGCGTGATCATCTGCAATTAGTCTTTCCAGACATCATTGGTATTTTCCTCAAACACGCAGAGTGGAGTACTTTTTCCCAGCGGGGGGACCTGGTAAAAGTCTCCTACCGCTAGTACTGACATACCAATAAAAAGGTTTCCTTTGATTTGCTGTAATCTCCAGTTGATGTAGGCAAACAGGGGCTTTGAAATCATTGACTCCATGTCAATAACAATGATCTCCGCATTTAAAAGCTGTGCCCTAACTTCATCTATGAGATTTCCGAGTCCTTGGTCGGTGGCTTCAAGCTTCTTGGCAATTTCAGCAGAGAATGCAAAGTGTTGCCTGACATGTTGAAAGCTGCTGTTCCTGTAAATGCAGGTAGTAATAATACGCTGGGCATGGATATGTCTGCATTCTCACGTAGTTGGGTAAGTTTAGAGAGTATCTTTGTTGGTTCAGCATAGATGCACTTTATCAGGTTTGATTTGCCTGTCCCAGCGCCACCAGTGATAAAGTAATAAATAGGCCACGCACACGGTTAGTGCACCAGTCACAAACTGAGTAAAATTTCTGAGCTTGTGTCCGGTTAAGGTTTCTGTACATTTTCCGTAGGAAATCAGGACACATTCACAGATGTGTAACATAACTTCAAATGCATCTGTTTTTTTGTGACGTGTATACTCCGTCAGCAAATGTGGATTGTAGTTGTTCATCCCTGCAGTCCATGGCTTCATTAGAATCATGCTTGAGGAGGTGACAACTTGTCATCATTGTCTTTTCCAAGATATAGGAGCTCTTGGTACCTAACAATGTATATGAGGGCTCCCTCTCGCTTGATATTCAACCCGGTAAAAGTAGGTGGTCACTGGGTTGCCTCGAGGAATGTCACCCTTTTCAGCCCAGTCTAGCTCTAAAAAATCCACCTTTAGACCTTGTTGTGCCTTTATTGCCGTTATTACCTCTGGCCATCGGAATTCTGCAGCAGAGAAGGTAAGAAAAAATGTCGGCTTACCCAATTGTCTGACCATGGGCTAGTAAATTCTTCAGATTTTTATCCCAGTAAGCTCCTCTCAGTGGTTGCATGAACATTGTGGCATCTCGGTTTCGCACCAACCTCTCAACCTAGCATCTTGTTGGATAACTTCCGCCCATCCCTGGTAATGAGTTTTAATTTTCTTAACTGGATGGAAATGTTGTGTTTCTGTGACAAACTGCGCAAAGAAGAGGTAGTTTGTGTAGTTTGTGTCTCTTGCAAAACGAGTATCAACACAAAAAAAGCCTTGCATTGAAAACATGCTCGGGGACTTGTCTTGCCTGGTCCAATGTATTTTGTCCAGTAAAGAACTGAACAGGGAAAGCCTTAAGCCTAGGAACTTTAAAGAAGATGACTGGTGTGTTTACTTGTGCAGGTGCAATGCTGAATATTCCATCACCGTTCTTCCTCTCCAAGGTCAGTTGGCTGCAAACAGCTGTCTAGGTCAATTCCAGGTTTTAGTGCATCCTTCTCATCCTCTTGGGAGGTCATGGCCTTCCTGTGATTCTCAGAAGCAGCATGTTAAACATGCAGATTGTAGCTCTGATGGATCACAATTTTCGATGCGTTCAAGTATCTCCATCATTTCAGTTTCATCACAATCATCATCATCAATATTATCATCAGCGATTGTCTCATCCACTCTGATTGAAATGTCACTGTAGTCGGGGTGAGTTTTGACAGACCTGCTACTACTACATTTCTCATGATGACATTGTGAAACAGCTTTGTAAGTCAGACATCTTTTCAGCTTCACTCTGTGTAACTGGGATGTGCTGTGCGATTATGGTAGAGTATAGACCGTGGTTTCCACCGCGGATGGCACACAAACTACAGCGCCGTGTCGACCTTTGGGAAGTGTGATGATCTTGGCAAATGGGAGTATTTTGGCCAAAATTTGTCTTTCCAGCACATTCAAATCGCAGAGCTCTGGAGGAATGGGCGCCAGCTCCATGTTGTTAGACACAGCGATGGAAGATTTGTGTCCTGCTTTTAAATGTGAATCACAGTTGTGACAAATCATTCTTTGGTCCTTTCATCTGGTACCTTGACCGTGATTGTTGCACACATGGACATATTTCCCTGTAAAACAGGCAGCAACAAAGTGTAGATTCTTTTTGTAATTGCTGTGAATGCAATATTTCACTTGGTTAGGGAAAAGGGTGCGATGACACATTGTGCACACAAAAGTTGTCCCAACTTTAATGCATTCATGGAATGCTGTCTGCAATTAGGCTGTTGTCCACTGGTTGACTGCATTCCCGCATGACACAAGTCCATCGTCTGTATTTCATTCTTATTTTGAAGGGTAATGCGAAAATAACTCAATAATGCAATGTTACAAGTGAAGTTTTCTGAAAGCAGGATCAATTATGGTATTTCCTGGGGATGTATTGCTTCTGCTCCAAGTTGAAATCGGCATTTGTCGCATACCTTCTGGTGATGTATTGCTTCTTCAAGTTAAAATTGGCATTTGTTGCATATTTTCTGGTTGTGTATTGCTATGGACTGGTTGCTATGGACTGGTTGCTATGGACTGGTTGCTATGGACTGGTTGCTATGGACTGGTTGCTATGGAGGGTTGCTATGAACTGGTTGCTATGAACTGGTTGCTGTGGATTGGTTGCTATG